>NW_027509270.1:180000-182500 GCF_048541705.1 Temnothorax americanus | reverse complement strand
GGAGCCACAGAAAAAATCGACTGCAAAAGCTGATCATATAATTTGATATAAAATCCAAAATCGAAAACTTTATCTAATACATGCCCTGACGAGACGACTACCTTAAAGTCGTCGTTCAATGCACGTGTTGTTAATCTGCTTTTGATGTACATGTCGTAATAATTATGCATTTGTTGTAACGATTGTGCGCTCATGTCGTTAATCTGCTTTTGATGTTCTTTGTCGTAATAATTATGCTTTTGTGGTAACGATCGTGCTCGTATCGTCATTATAACAGTTGCTCATACATTCTTAATTCTAAGAAGTGATCATTTTTTAACGCTGCCTGTTTCTTTTATCTGATGCTCATTGTATCGTTACCGATGTAAGTAACCGACAACAGCAAGAAAAAATATCTGCTACGTATTACTTTTCCACAAATTAAATATTTTATTATAAGAATTTGATCAGTTGAATTATGGTATGAAATATTTTATCCGTACGTGGTCTAACGTTTCTGTAAACAGAATAAATTGCCAGCAATTTGAGAGCAATAAGCTATTGATTAATTTAATACGCCGTAGAATTTGAATAAACTTTGCTGGGCCCAAATTCTAGTGTGAAAAAAATAACGCATGTGCGGCATTTTTCATAGTTTGTATACTACATACATACATAATCTTAGAAATTATTTTGCATATGTAGTACAAAAAATTATGTTTTAAGAAATTTCTAAGTAAACTGATGAAATTTGTTAATTATGCTTTATATTAATAGCTATAATATTGGAAGATTAGTGTTGCTCGAGAATTCCATGAAAATAATACTTTCAAAGACACGCTTAAATAATTACAACATTATCCATGATTTTAACAGGAACATTTCGTTTCTTTCAATTTTTATTACAAGTATTGACTATTGTTTTTTAATTTAATATTTTTTTTCAGATGGAGGAAATATGTGGCAAGCAACCTGGTACAACACTTTATGTTTACGATGATTACAGTTATAATAAAGATTCTCGCAATCAGAATATTCTAAAATGCAGTACTCGCCGATCTTCAAAGTGTCTTGGCGCTATAAATCTTGAGAATGGTCAAATACGTTTAGTCCACGATCATAATCATACATTACACAATGGAAGATAGTGCAATCTACCATGAAGCAAGAAATGTTGAAGCTGTGTCGAGAAACGTCTTTGTCTTTGAAAGATATATTTGACAATGTCTGTAGACAGTAAGTAAAATTACTCTTCGTGATTATTCTCTTCGTATGAATCCTGATGACCCTGCAATGGGACATATGTTGTAAATATGTAGGTTTTTCTTATTTTGGATGAACCTTCTCACTAAAATTGAGAATACATAGATAAAACTTTAAAACATTATTTACAAAATAAAACCTACATAATAAACTTTGAAAAGTCACAGGAACCCATATGTTCTTTCAACGTTACAGAATTGCTGTTACAGTTACGGCTTAAAATAATGTATAGAATAACAGTATAAAAATAAAATTTAAATGTAAATCTTTCATTTTTAAACAATCAAAATATTTTTATAAGCATGAAGCTTAAAATGTAGTGAAAATCATAACCTTTTTTATTGCTCTTTTTAATTTGTTTGCATAAAAAAGAAATTTAAACTAATTAGATATTTGCATTTAATTGTTCACTTTACTTTTTATTTCAAAAAGCATTGAATTTATAAATGTATGAATTTATTATAATATATATGTATTTCCAAAATGCAGTGCCGTGGTCATGCGTTCTAGAGTAGCTGTTGCACTTGGCAGCCGAAGTTTGAATAACGCACAATCACGGCGCTACATTTTGGAAAAACATACATATTATAATAAATTCATAAACATAAAAATTAAAGCAGAATTAAAACACAGAGTAATTCATTGCTGTATGTAGTGAATTAAACGGAAAAATTATTTTTATTTTTTTATTTATTGATTTTTTTAGTTACACATTTATATGTATTGAGTGCTTTTTCCGTAATCGGGTTTTTAAACCCTAATCTTGGCAAACATTTTTATTAAAATAACTTTTAAATAATTTTTTCTATTACTTTAACTTTTGTGTGATAAAGTTTTTTTATTATATATTTTATATAAATGAGAGAGAGAGATAAAAGAAACCAGATAAAGTAATAATATGTCTTACAATTAGTTTTATTTAAACCAAAATTTTTGCTTTTCAATTTTCCTTTTTTAATAAGAATCAACTTGCCTCTTTTATTAAGTTCTTCTCTTTCCTTTTTTTTCTTTTCTTCTATTTTTAAATTTTTTTTACCAGTCACTGCTCTTTGTATTTTTTAGTCTGTTGTTTAATAAACTTTCTTTTTTAATTTTTCATCTTTTTATATTTTTATTTATTGGCGGAAGTTTTTTCTTGTTTTATCTTTTATTTTGTCAATTTTGCTACACAATATAAATATTCTTTCAATAAATGTCTTTTTTATCTTATTAGATTAAGAACAATTTTATTCATAGTTTCTGTAATGTTTACATTATA
>NW_027509270.1:0-175000 GCF_048541705.1 Temnothorax americanus | reverse complement strand
CACAAAAAATTACAAAGGTAACAGTACAAAATAAAAATATTTTATTAAAATACATAAATTTTTTTTGTAAAAAAACTTGGCGCTGTTAGACCTCGGAATTTTAAATCCATTAGGTAAAAAGAGAGGAAACGAGCGAAAACGAGCGACTGCTCACGATTGCTAGGCTAGCAGAGTATCGGCTGAACGCACCCAATGTAGGACACGTAGATATCGAATTCAAGGTATTAATACATGTAGACACCAAAAACTACGAAGCGCACTATGTGGACCTCGTCATCGGCAACTTGGAACACGTGGCCATCGAATTCAAGGTATTAATATACCTGGACACCGAAAACTATAGAGCGCACTATGTGGACCTCGTCATCGGCAACCTGGGACACCTAGACATCGAATTCAACGTACGATTACACATGGACACCGAAAACTATGAAGCGCACTATCTGGATCCCGTCATCGGCAACCTGGGACACGTGGACATCGAATTCAAGGTATTAATACACGTAGTCACCGAAAATTACGGAGCGCACTATGAGAACCTCGTCATCGGCAACCTGGGACACGTAGACATCGAATTCAACGTATTATTACACCTGGACACCGAAAACTATGAAGCGCACTATGTGGACTTCGTCATCGGCAACCTGGGACACTAGACATCGAATTCAACGTACGATTACACATGGACACCGAAAACTATGAAGCGCACTATCTGGACCTCGTCATCGGCAACCTGGGATACCTAGACATCGAATTCAAGCTTGATTTATAAGAATCGACTTAAAAATTCCCTAGCGGCATTTTCTGCCAAGCGTAGAGAACCTTCTTTTCCGTTGACTCAAAATATATATTATTACCTAATTTACTTAAATAGAAATCTTCCTGACCGATAAGTTTATCGACCTAATTTCGAAATACGCGCGCGATATCGAAACTGGCGATACCTGCGCCGCCAGTGTCGAAAAAGTGAAAGTAACGTTTCTGATTATGACGTCATTATATAAAACGTCGGCGAGAAGTAGAAGAAGAAGTATCTTAATAAAAAATTTTCACATTTGGACTTTGCGTCGCAATATCTCCGCTCGTAGGGCACATAGCGGAATATTATGAGAGAAACCCCCCCCCCCCCTAATTGGACCCCAAGCTATCGATCAAGCCTACTTAGAACTTGATCCGTTCACTCGTTATCGAGATCTCAACATCTCGGGTACTCGCAACCCGTCGCGTCGCGTAAAAGAGTCACGGTCGGTCTCGCTCCGCGTGTACTTGACGCGAGACACTACCGTGTCTCTTGATATTTTTAGTTGTATATTTTTCCAATATGCATGCTTAACATTTTAAATTTCCAAATTAGGTTTAAAATGACATAAGTATACATTTCAGTTTTAAGTTGTAAACTTTTACAATAAACATCTAAATTTAACTTTTACATAAATTTGATTTGTCTCTTGCACACACACAGTACTACATAAATAAAATATGCTATAAAATACAATTTTTGAAAATAACATATTTCAGATAAACAATTTTTTGCTTTCTTTAATTCTTACAGTAGTCTTCAGTTTATTGTTATTAAAATATTAATATTAATTTCACTTTTTTGCAGAAGGTATCAATCACGAACCAAATTCAATATCTGATGAAGAAGGTGTTGAGGCACGCGGATCGCAAGTAATTGAATATTGGTTATAAACTATAATGAGGTTTATTATAAGGAACGTTACATAGAGAATGGACACGTGTGTAACCGACAATGGTAAAGAGCGGACTGAGGAGGTAGAGGAAGTGGGGGTATACATGGGCGCTGCGTGCGCACACTGGTATCAGGCGCGGGGGCGCCGGTCGTCGTTGTCTCCATCATAGGTCGCCATTTCCAACACTCCCCCTCGACCTGTGTGCCATCGATGTCCCGAGATATGATGTCATTCGACGCCCAGGGTGCGGAGATATTTCTTGAGTTTAGGACCAGCCAAGGGTTTGGTCAATGCGTCCGCAGCCATCTCGTCCGTGGGAACGTATTTTATGGTTACTAGGTTTCTGTGAACAGCATCACGAACGAAATGATGCCTGGTGTCGATGTGTTTCGACCTATTGTGATGCACAGGATTTTCCGCGAGCATTCGAGCACCATTGCTGTCGCAGAAAAGAATCGTTTTGGCCGTGTCCTCGAAACCAAATTCGATGAGTGAGCGACGTAGACAAATGGCCTCCTTGGCGGCCTCGCAGAGGGCCATGTATTCGGCCTCCGTAGATGACAAGGCGACGGTTCGTTGCTTGCGTGACTCCCAAGACACGATGGATTTTCCTATTTGGAAAGTAAAACCCGTGTAAGATCTTCTGTCGAGTGGGCAGTTGGCCCTGTCAGCATCTACGTAGGCTGTCAATGAGCCACCGCATTTTGGAAAGGTTAACCCTGTTGATTCCGTCCTTTTCAAGTATCTCAAGACGTGCTTCGCAGCATTCCAATGAGCTTCGCCGAAGTAGTCATTGAACTGGCTGAGATAGCTAACGGCGAAAGAGATATCTGGACGGGTACAAACCGACAGGTACATGAGGGATCCGACCAGTTCACGATAAGGTAATCCCTCTCCAGATTTTTGGTCATCTCTCTCAAGCTTGATTTCTGGCTCGAGTGGTGTCTTCTTCGGTTTGCAATCTATCATGTCAAAACGATGAAGAATCTCCCTGGTGAGTGCGGATTGTTTTAGGTGAATTCCATTTTTGTCTCGTAGGAACTCGATTCCTAAGCATCTCTTTATTTTTCCGGAATCCTTAAGTTCGAACTTCGTGCTCAGAAAGCGTTTTAATTCGGCTATCCTTCGCGGGTCTTTTGCGGCAATTACGACGTCGTCGACGTAGGTTGCGATTAAAATGATGTCTTCACCCTGTCCCATGTAATAAACGCACGGGTCCGACGATGATTTTGTGGCTCCATAAGCTTCCATGGCGTCATTCAAGGTCTCGTGCCAACATCGGCCCGCTTGACGGAGACCGTATAGCGCCTTATGCAACTTGCATACGGTGTCTCCCCTTTTGATCTGATCCAGCATATGTGCGGCTTTGGTGCGTGTAGCTGAATCTCCTTCTTGTTTCAATCTTTCAAGTACGTTTATCAAGTGCTGAGGAAGTTCCATGTATATTTCCTTCTGTAATATACCGTTTAAGTAGGCCGTCGTTACATCGACGTGGTGGATCTCCATGTCGAGCTGAGCCGCCAGAGCGACGATCATGCGGATCGAACCCATCCGAGCGACCGGTGCAAAAGTCGTATGAAAATCCAGTCCGGGACGCTGAGAATACCCCTTAGCCACGATGCGAGCCTTTCGGCGCTCGATTGTACCATCCTCGGAGTATTTGTTTCTTAGAACGAATCTGCTCCCGACGGTGCTCTGGTTGCAGGGACGGTTGACGATGGACCATGTTTCCTTGTTCAATATTGATTTCACTTCTTCCGACATGGCGCGATACCAATCGTCCGAGTCGGGTCCCTGCAGGGCCGATTCTGTAGTCACTTCCGTTTGAAAAACGTAATGTTCTTGGTAATCTGCGAAGTTTGCTGTCTGATATTGCTTTGCGGGTCTCCCCTTGTGCCCGGTGCGTATCAGCCTCGGTCTTCCTGGTCCTCTTCGGATTGGAATGGCGGCGGTGTCGTCATTTTCGGGGGCCCGATCTGCTGCAACGTCGTCCTCAATGGGGTGCTCGGGGGCGTCCTCTTCCTCGCCTTCGTCGATGTCATCGGATCTCCCATCGGAGGAGCTGAAGTCCCATGTGACTGTTTCCGGCTCGTTTCGACCAGCTTTACCGTAAACGTTTGTTCCGGTAAGCGGAGCTGGCGATTGTGTCGAGTCTATCTCGGAAGGGAAGAAGTCGTCCGATTTATCGTGCAAAACTTCGTCGCTGTCGGAATGTTTCCGAGATTCGGCGAACTTGATGTCTCTGGTGACTACCACTTTCTTTTCCTCGGGGATCCATACGCGAAAACCTTTATTTTCGTTCGAGTATCCCACGAACGTACCGATCTTTGATCTTGGCTCAAATTTTCCGATGCCTGGTTTTCTGTCAAGGACATAAGCGTCGCATCCGAATTCCCTGAAGTAATCGACGTTAGAAGGGCGTTTGACCCATAGTTCGTATGGTGTCTTTCCGTCTAAGACGCTGGACGGGCACCTATTTCTTACATAATTCGCGGTGTTCACCGCTTCGGCCCAAAAAAATGTAGATAGTCTCGATCTCAGAAGCATGCAGCGAGCCATTTCCACGGTGATGCGATTGCGTTTTTCCGCGACTCCGTTTTGCCCGGGGTACGTGGAGTAGAGAGCCTCCGTTTGATACCGAGCTGCTCCAGATAATCATCAAAGGCCTTGTTGACGTACTCGCCCCCGTTGTCGGATTGCAGAGATTGGAGTTTGGCGCCGGTTTTCCTTTCGGCGTAAGACTTGTATCTCTTGAAGGCTTCCAGGGCTTCGTCCTTTTTCTTCAAGAAATGAATCTCGCACCATCGCGAATAATCGTCAATGAAGGTTATAAAGTAGAGAGCTCCACCGTTGGACGAAGAACGCATGGGTCCACACAGGTCCGTGTGAACGATTTGTAACGGTGATGTACTCCGTTCCAACCTTCGCGAAAAGGAAGGGCGCGTCATCTTTCCACGACTACATATATCGCAATTTGGACGAACGGTCGGATCTTTAATGTCCATCCCGCGAACGCATCCGTTTCTATCGCACTGGATTAGATCGCGAAAATTTAGGTGGCCCATGCGGCGATGCCAAATCATGAAATTGTTCTCGGTCGATACAATCGCGGCGGAGGTTATGTCTTCGGCTCTGTTCTCACGGGAGGATCCGTTTACGTAATACAATCCGTTTGCGCGGCGCGCGATTAATGCGACACTACCACTGCGATCATCGACGATATCGGCCTTCATTTTCGTGAAGATCACTGTGTATCCCTTGTCGGTAATCTTTCCGACGGATAAAAGATTCGTGCGTAGGTCCGGAACATACAAGGTATCGGTGACGTTCATTTTCCTCGATTGACCTTCGGTCTCGGTTGTGATGGTCGTCAGTCCTTTTCCGACGACGTGTGTGGATGCCCTGTTGGCCAGGTTCAACTTCTGTCCCGCCGTTCCATTTATGTAGTCGAACTTTGACAGATCCTTACAAAGGTGGGCGGTGCATCCACTGTCCAAACACCAATTTGCATCTTCCGTTACGATGTTCGCGGCTTCTTCGTCCGTTTTGTGATTCGCAGTTTCTTCGCGCGTGTCGATGGGTCTCACCTCAGCACAGAGACTCACGGCATCGACTTTCTTAGCCGATTCCTTTTCGGATTGATTCGTTTTCGATTGACACTCGTTTGCCTTGTGCCCCACTTTCTGACATAGATGACAGCGATATTTAAAGGTTTTATTACTGTCTACGCCCTTTGACGGTTTCTTTTTATTCGCGCCTCTTTTAATCATAAGAGCACTCGCGGACTTGTCGGATGAGTCACCTTTTCGCGCGTCGTATTCTTCCGTGATTTTAATGCGTAACACGTCCGCGGTCGGTAGTTCGTCACGCGACTCGATCGCGCATCGAAAATTTTCGAACGATTTCGGAAGGCTGTACAACAACATCACTGATAACAGATCCTTGTTGATGTCGATATCCATCTCTGCGAGTTACGGAAGCGCCTATACGCCATAACGTTGGCACCTCGTGTTATAGGAAGTTTTTGTCCTAAGGAACGGCACTGTGTATTCCAGGAGGAACGGAACCCTGGGTGGCGTTCCTTTTCGAGATTAAGGTAAATATTGTTAAATTACATTTTGAGTAGATCTTTACATTTTTTGATGGATAAATTTGTTAATTCAACGAAGATCTTGAAATTTAAAAATTTTAGGGTAATTAATTGAATTAAATACAAAGTTTTTTAAAGTTAAGGTTAACTTTTTAGGTTAAAACGAAATTGTACACAATATATTCCAGGTAAAATAGAAAGTCATAAAATGTCAAAGTGACCTCAAATGATGTCCAAAAAATGATTAAATTATGATAAATGGTGAATTTTGTAGTCATATTCTCATCATTTTGACGTCACTTTGACATTATCATGACTTTCTGTTCTACTTAGGATAATCCTTTCTTTTTTGTATTTTAATGTATTAGAAATAGTTGTACATAAAATTATTCTGACTTATTGCTATTTTAAAATAATGAAATGTATACTGAAAATTACTGTAATTTAAATATCAACTTAATTATAACGTGCTTATTATTATTTTTATAGATGGATTCTGTACAATCAAAGAAAATTAAAATTAGATACGGTGAGAAATGTATGAATATATATGTGACAAATAATTCTTTGAAGAAAAGTGTCTTAAAAGATTATTTTCCTGACGGTGGGATTTTGACATATCAAATTGATGGGGAGACATATCTATTAGACACGGATGCTCAATCCATCTACGTAAATGCAAATGTGGACATTTATGATTATTTCAACGTTCCAAAAGATTTGTATAACATTATCTTACATCATATACTTTATACTATACTCATAATTATTGTAAAAAAATGTTATTTTGAATAATATATAACTATATAACTTGGCTACAGTTTTCAAAAAATAATCAAAATTTTTTTAGATGTACCTGTTTCATAGCTCAATGGAAAAAAACGTAAACGTTTTCACGATATTTTTGAAACGTTATAATCATAAAAAAAATCAGATTGTGTTAAAAAGAAGGTAAATTTTATGTGTTTTATTTTTTAATATTTAAAAATAATAACAATAATGATAATAAATGTAATAATTTCAGTTATCTTAACAAAAGATTGTAAATAAAAAGCAAGGAAATTTATCACTGGAAGTTGAAAATTCATCATTGGAAGTAGATGAAATAGAAAACAAGAAGACTTTTATTAAAAGAATTCTACATCTTGGATGGAAACATAGAAACGAATTAAATTTTAGATACGAGTTTAATAAAAATCAAATGTTAATAGTAATATTACAATTTATATCTTGATCTGTAGATATATGAACCTTTTAAGTTTATCGTACTCATCTGCATGGTAAAGATAATTTGGACCTGGAACCGAATATATTCTTCTTTTCAATTTGTACTGGCTCCGAGCTTCAACTCCTTCAGGATCAATTATTTTTAACAATTTTATAACAGTTTTTTGTTTAACTTTCAGTTTATAAACTTTTTTCAACCTTTGACACATTGACTTATATCCCAAATTACACCCACTTTCTTTTAATTCCAATGTAATAGCAAGAACTATTTCCTCGATTGGACTCTCATTTATATTTTTTCGTTTAAACCTATTTTGAGCTAAGATTCTTGATAAAGTACGCATCGAAATTTTAACATTATGTTTTTTATTTAATTTCTGAAGAATTGCTTCATAACAATAGTTCTTATAAAAATAATTTTTAATTTTTTCAAAACGGAAAAGATTTATTTGATTCATCTGTAAAAATGTCAAAGAAAATAAACAATTAGCTTTCTTGTACAAATATACAACTAAATAGAACACACATCATAAAATTTACCTTCTTTTTAACACAATCTGATTTTTTTTATGAATATAACGTTTCAAAAATATCGTGAAAACGTTTACGTTTTTTTCCATTGAGCTATGAAACGGGTACATCTAAAAAATTTTGATTATTTTTTGAAAACTGTAGCCAAGTTATATAGTTATATATTATTCAAAATAACATTTCTTTACAATAATTATGAGTATAGTATAAAGTATATGATGTAAGATAATGTTATACAAATCTTTTGGAACGTTGAAATAATCATAAATGTCCACATTTGCATTTACGTAGATGGATTGAGCATCCGTGTCTAATAGATATGTCTCCCCATCAATTTGATATGTCAAAATCCCACCGTCAGGAAAATAATCTTTTAAGACACTTTTCTTCAAAGTATTATTTGTCACATATATATTCATACATTTCTCACCGTATCTAATTTTAATTTTCTTTGATTGTGCAGAATCCATCTATAAAAATAATAATAAGCACGTTATAATTAAGTTGATATTTAAATTACAGTAATTTTCAGTATACATTTCATTATTTTAAAATATCAATAAGTCAGAATAATTTTATGTACAACTATTTCTAATACATTAAAATACAAAAAAGAAAGGATTATCCTAAGTAGAACAGAAAGTCATGATAATGTCAAAGTGACGTCAAAATGATGAGAATATGACTACAAAATTCACCATTTATCATAATTTAATCATTTTTTGGACATCATTTGAGGTCACTTTGACATTTTATGACTTTCTATTCTACCTGGGATATATTTTGTACAATTTCGTTTTAACCTAAAAAGTTAACCTTAACTTTAAAAAACTTTGTATTTAATTCAATTAATTACCCTAAAATTTTTATTTCAAGATCTTCGTTGAATTAACAAATTTATCCATCAAAAAATGTAAAGATCTACTCAAAATGTAATTTAACAATATTTAACTTAATCTCGAAAAGGAACGGCACCCAGGGTTCCGTTCCTCCTGGGGCTCCTGGAATACACAGTGCCGTTCCTTAGGACAAAAACTTCCTATAACACGAGGTGCCAACGTTATGGCGTATAGGCGCTTCCGTAGCGAGTTTATCGACGGTGTCAAAGAAGTTTCGAAGATGCTCCCTGACGTCTTCGCCTTTCGCCATGCGCCGTAACATGAGATTTTTCATGAGAGTCGCTGTCCGCGCGGGCCCTCGCGATTGGTAAATGACGTGTAGCCTATCCCATACTTCCTTCGACGTATTACGGCCTTTAACCTGTTTCAGGGGCCCAATTCTGTTCACGCCTACCGACAACCGTCGATTCGATAAGTTATCGACGTCTGTCGCTTGCACGACCGACACGGACGGATTGAACCTATTCTATACTATGGTCAAAACGACACTCAACGACATCCATCGTTGCAAGCGACAGTCGTCGGTACAACTTTATCGAAAAGTACAGTCTACATAAAAGTGAGTTCTCAGCCAATAGCATTGCGAATTGTAGAATGGTCCTAAGATTTTCAAAAGAAAAACATTCTTGAGTCGGTTAGAGTCGGTGAAATCGTACCGTGACACGTGCCACGTTACGTTAAGTGTTAATCATATATTTAGACTCGTACATTTACAGATTTACAGGAGTAACTGTAAAATTGACATTAATTTAGACTTAGGTCAACGCACAAAGAAAGACATACGGTAACAAAAGCGTGTGACACGCTGTTACATTACGTATTTCTATGACGTTAACCTAAATCCAAGTTACAAGTGTAAAAACGAGTCTAAATATATGATCAACATTTAACGTAACGTGACGTGTAACGGATTTTGTGCGAAATGACTTTACCAGCAAGGTATGTGTAAATATTTATATATTGTTGGTAATAAATATCTGTAAGTAATGGACTGATTAAGAACTCAGCGCGGTAAGTAGTGCGCACGTTATTCTTGTTTAGTTTAATACCTTTATTAATTGAACATGTCGGCTTGCTTGAGCTATTTTCTACAGCAATGTGTTTTATAATGTATTTTTTAAATTGTAAGTTCCTCGGTAACCCCAACGATGTGCGAGACTCTCACTTCGTCCCGTTACGGTCACCGACGGACATACAATTTAAGAAATACATTATAAAACACATTGCTGAAAATGATTCAAACAAGGACCAAAACGTTCAATTAATAATGGTATTAAATTAAACAAGAACAACGTGTGCACCGCTTACCGCGCTGAGTTCTAAATAGTCCATTAACAAATACTCTAAAATGTAAGTATTAATTTATAAAGAAGAATAAATATATACTCTGCAAGTTACTGAGTTATATATATTTTATTATAATAACAGTTGTTAGATATATAATTTTGTTTATTACATTTTAGCACGAAAAGAACCCGTGCCTTACGGACATCAAGTACACAATACGAAGAATTGATAAGTTACATGGAATCACATTCCGAGTTTGCAGCTGGCAAGTTTCTAACAAAAGAAAGAAAGGTACATCACATAAAACAGTGGGAAGAATTAACGATAAAATTGAACAGATTGTCTAGTGGCACTCAAAAATCAACCAAACAATGGCAAACGGTAAGATATTTAGATAATTAATTAGCTATAGACTCTCGCTATTAAAACTAAGAACAAAAAATGAAAATTGAGCTATGAGAGTCAAACTCGGTTATCCGTACGTGAGCTTAAGTTATGTACTTGTTATTTACAATTATTATAAAAACTATTATTTGTATCGAATTATAGTTTTTATCATAAAAAAAACTAGTACTTGACTTAAGCTCACGTATGGATAACCGCGTTTGATTCTCATGTATCTCAATTTTTATTTTTTATTTTTAGTGGTAAATATTTTACTTTTTTAGTGAAAACTATATATTTTGATTTTCCAGTTAATTAAAATTTTTTATTTGTCGATGTGAAAGTATTATAATGCATATGTTATATTATTATTCAGTTACATTACTAAGTGAGAAATTACAGCATTGAATTAATGTTACTGTTTATTGCATTATTATGTATATTAATTATAGCAATTTTGCTACATCATGCTTATGTACAATGTATATTAATATCTTTGTTGTGTTATAATTTTGGAAAATCTGGTATTGAAATATAGATTCTTAGAGAACATCTAACTATATAAGTCTATTGTTTTAGAACTGTACTATTTTTATTAATCAATATAATGTATAATATTAATTACTTTTCTACAGGTTTGGAGAGATATGAAAAATACTGCATCAAAGAAAGCATCCAAGCTTCGGAATGAAAGGCAGAGAACAGGGAACTTTCCTGTAACTGCACAACCCTTGAGTACGATGGACCAGCGTGTCATTGCCTGTATGGGTTTGGAATATGTCCAAAGATCTGTCAACTGTCCTGACAGTACTCCAGAAGAAGAGGTATATTATTTTGTATAACAAGTACATTTATTTACACACACACACACACACACACACACACACGCACGCACGCAAGCGCACGCAAAGTTGATAAACAAACACAATACAGAGGTCTAGCTGTTATGAACAAATTTAATGAGGATAACAAGAATTAGCAATAAGAGCCAGTATTATATTGTAATACATAAAAAATTAAAAACTCTGAAGAATTAAAATGGTATAATCGCGTACTTATTTTTAATTCTTTCTTTAGGTCATTTTCAGCGTATAATATTAACAAATTACAACAAGATAATACTGTTCGAAGTTTTACGCAAACAGTTGAAAAGGCTTACAAATAGTCAAAGAGCTAATGTGCTATTTTTGAATATTTTCAAGTCTTTTTAAACGTTTGTGTGCGTAAAACTGTGACCAATGTGATGTTGTTATGATTTGTTAATATCATGCGCTGAAAATGAACCTAAAGAAAGGGTCGAAACGTATGCGATTATACCGTTCTAATTACTCAGGGATTGTAATTATTTTTGTATTATAATAAAATACTTATGCGCCCTATTTACTGCACCTGGCTTTTATTACCAATTCTTATCCTTATTTGTGTTGTTAGTTGCTTTAAGACGGAATTGTGCAGACATTTGTACATAATTTTACAGGAACATCAACAAAGATTGGAAAGAGGGGAAACAGATGTGTTAGATTACACACCTACAACCACGTCTATTGAAGATATATTTGTTGGTAGGTACGAGTATTAATAGTAAGAAAATTTATAAGATTGATAATAAAAATATACATATTGCAATATGTTAAATCTGAAATATAGTTTAAAACTTAATAAAATTGTCATATATGTTTAGATAGCTATGTACCTCCTACTTTTGAAGAAAATGAAACTGAAAGTATGGAAAGAGAAGATGCTGTTGGAGACGAACTGGACTACAATGACGTGGTTAATATATGCCGACAAAGAAATGTTGGAGACATTTCTGCTACTGAAAGAAATTCGCAAACTATACCTGCATCTCATCGACGAAGAGCCGAAGAAAATCAGCTTAATCGTAAGTTAATATACATAATATATATACGTGTATTAATCAATTTTGTTGAATACTTTACATAATTATTTAACAAAATTGTCTATTTTTATATAAATAAATATTTGAAATATTAACTAAAAATATTACATACTGATGAATAGTTTGCTAATGTTAATTTACATGTTTATTAGTATTATTTGTATTTTTGTTAAATCACTAACGTACTTCTAACAATGTTATCGTGATTTGTTATCTTGCAGGAAGACAACAAAGTGGAGTGCAACAACAAGAAGCTCGTGAATACGCTGGCTTTTCAGCACATCCTTTGTCAGGAAAACTGCAACCACAATTGGAGTATAAGTATCTGGTGCTACGAGATAAAAAGAAATATATTAGATGCTTGTGTGTGTAACAATCATGCACAAAATACTGTTATTGTGTACATACCGTGTATCCTTACGTCTGTAGTGCGAGCACTTGGCACGAGACACTATCGTTTCTCTTGACAATTTTTGTTGGTATTCGCTGGCCTTTCAGCACGCCCTTCGTTAGGCAAACTGCAGTATAAATACCTGGTGCTGCAAGACATAAAAAAAATATATATATTAGATAATTGTAACAATCGTGCACAAAATACTGTTGTAAAATAATTGATATATGTGTACATTAATATAATATAATTTGTTCCATTTTTATGTTGTAAATAAAATTTGTTATATTATTTTCAGATTTGTGATCCCCAATTAAAAATAATAATATATGTGTACATACCGTGTATCCTTACGTCTCTAGCGCGTATGTACATACATACACTTGACACGAGGCGAGACACTTTTCTTGATAACCTATAAACTATTACACTTGACACGAGGCGAGACACTTTTCTTGATAACCTATAAACTATTACTTCTTTCGCTGACCAATCAGACGGTTCAAAAGTTGTCGGTAGAACGTTTTCGTCCTACCCGGGGTACCTCGATAAAAGTTGTCGGTCATAAACGACATTGTCGGTCATGACCGACGCATGACCGACGGTCGTCGAAACGCGTTCGTCGTTAGGACGCGTACAGAATAGCTTTTATCGATACGTGTCGCTCGACGCTATTAACGACACCGACGACCATCGGTAAACGTGTACAGAATTGGGCCCCAGTTCGGGAGGACTGATTGAGAGGATGATGTCAGACTTCGCTTTTTCGTCGTTGATTTCCCATGTCCTCACGGCTGTCTCAGAAGCAGGGTCGTTTGCGACGAGGGCAGGTTTCGTGTTTTTGCCGCTAACGTATTGCCATCCCTCCGTCTTCACAAGCAGCGCTTGCATCTGAATCTTCCATGTGTCAAAGTTCATTCGTATGTATTTGACCGGAAATGAATATCCGGGAAAGAATCTACCATATGAAATCGTTTGTATTTCGTATGAAGACTTTTGAAGTGCAATTGAAAAGGTTTGTGAGTCATTCGTTTAATTGTAATTAATTAATTATTTTTACACCATGCATTTAGCCGGAATAGATAAATTAATAAAAGTTTTGATACGGAATCGTTTGTATTTTGTATGAAGAGTTATGAAGTGTGATTAAAAAGGTTTGTGAGTCACCCAGATAATTTTAATTAAATATTTATAAACTCGGTAGTTAGCCGAAATATAGATTTTTAGTTATTTATGTTAAAAGAAGAAGGCGCTAGTGTTCCCGAAGGTCCGTCTGCAATCAGAATTAATATAAACGTTTTAAAAATTATTTTATAGTGAAATAAATAAATATACAGACTAATAAGCCTGTAATTATAAGCGATAGTTGCTAATTAAGTTTGTGACTAATATTCTGTCTTGCAGAGAACCTCCGTAACGAGATCAAAGATGTACCAGCTGTGCAGGGTAAAGAGGTTATCTCAAACGCCCTGCCACAGCCCAATTGAGCGACTCAAATGTCATTACCGCTGAGAAGTACTTCTTGCCATTTGAATCAGCATGTCAGAGCTAGTCACTACGGATTGTGGTGACACAGCACTGGACTGCCTGCAGAAGTTAATCGCATAGGTATAGCCATCTCACTGGCAATGTGCCTGATTCAACGGAGCCTAACAAGCTGCTAATTATGCGCATTGTCGAGACAATCTGTGGTTGCGGTTGCTTCACCGGTCCACAGACCGATGAGGGTGTGCAGCTGCAGATTATTAAAGCTCTGCTGACTGTAATGACAAGCCAGCGGAGGTGTGGAGGTACACGAGAGTACGGTACTGTTAAACAATTCGTACTGTTTACAACGTTTACTTGGCGTCGCGCAACCTGGTGAATCAAACAACAGCCCGTGCGACTCACGCAGATGATCAACGTGATCTTCGCGCGAATGGAGACTCAGGCGGAGGAAGAGATCGTGACGCTTGATGGGGAACATCAGCAGGAGGGTTCTGTCATAGCAAACGGCGAAACTGAAGCCAAGGTTAGTCCAGAGAATGCTTCTAGTAATGATAACATTGATTCTCAAACAATTGTTAAAAGTATTCTTGATGATGTAGTAAAATCCGTGGTGCCATTGGAAGAGGAAGTCAGTTTGGAGAACGGTAGTCCGGAGAACAACGATGACGAGGCAGCCGCTGAGAATGACAACATGGTAACTGCAAAATTCACCCATGTGCTGCAAAATGATGCAGTCCTGGTGTTTCGCGCTCTCTGCAAGCTCTCTATGAAACCGCTGCCGGACGGCACTCCCGATCCAATATCGCACGAGCTCCGTTCCAAGATCTTGTCGCTTCAGTTACTTCTGGGAATCTTGCAGAATGCCGGTCCAATATTGCGCTCTAACGAGATGTTTGTTATTGCCATTAAACAGTACTTGTGTGTCGTACTGTCGAAGAATGGCGTGTCTTTGGTGCCGGAAGTGTTCGAGCTGTTGTTAGCGCTGTTCCTGGCGCTGCTCGCCCGTTTCAAGATGCACCTCAAGATGCAGATTGAGGTGTTTTTTAAGGAGATCTTTATGAACATCCTCGAGACCTGTAGCAGCTCTTTTAAGCACAAGTGGATGGTCATACATGCGCTTACGAGGATCTGTGCGGATGCCCAGAGCGTCGTCGACATCTACGTTAACTACGATTGCGATCTCAGCAGCGAATCTCTTTGAGAAGCTCGTCAATGATCTCTCTAAGATTGCTCAAGGTTGTCAAGCTCTGGAGCTAGGTGCATCGCCAAATCAGGTGCGTTATAAGAAAGAGGATGACAGGATAGGTGTATTATTTGGAACAGAGAATGTTCTTCGAAACAAGCAATATAAAGATTTGTTTGTAATATTAGTGTCTTGCTCTTTCAGGAGAAATCCATGCGCATTCGTGGTCTCGAGTGCCTCGTGTCTATTCTGAAATGCATGGTGGAGTGGAGTCGGGATCTTTACGTAAATCCCAGCGTGCCAGCGGATCAGCAATCATTGTCACATCCACAGGATACGATGCCGGAGACCCCGCTACCGCGTTACGGCAGCGCTGGCAGCCTTTCGTCGGCCAACTCCAGTCTGACTGGCAACAAGGAGGTGCCGGACTCGCCTGAGCAGTATGAAGTTCAGAAACAAAAGGAGGTATGGGAGGCTGGTATCGACATCTTTAGTTGGAAGCCCGGCAAGGGTGTGCAGTACTTGCAGGAGCAAGGCTGCTCGGTACTTCGCCGGAGGACGTGGCCAGGTGGCTGCACCTGGACGAGCGGCTCGATAAGACCGCCATTGGAGACTTTCTGGGCGACCATAATCATAACCAGGTGAGAGGAGGAGAAAACAATTGAAATTAATAGACTATACTAATTATAGACATAAATAGCGACCATGGTTGATCAACTCTAAATTATGTTATGATTATGCGCGATAATTATTGTTAATTAATTAGGATAATGACTAATTTTGTTATACCGTTTGCACAGGTAATGTACCATTACATCGATCAGATGAACTTTGCCGAACGCGATCTAGTAACCGCACTCAAGTATTTCCTGGAGGGCTTTTGGCTGCCCGGTGAGGCACAGAAGATCGACCGACTAATCGAAAAGTTTACCAGTCGCTATTGCGAGTGTAACCCTAACAACGGCCTCTTCACGAGCGCGGATACAGCCTACGTTCTCGGCTTCTCAATTATAATGCTGTCCACCGATTTGCGCTCGCCGCAGGTTAAGAATAAAATGACCAAAGAACGATACATCAAGTACGTATAGCAATTTTTAAAGTTAATTATAATTAAAAAATTATGTTTTACATACATATAATTATTAATATTGAGAAAATTTTATTGTATTTAAGTTTATCTTTGTTAGTATATTTTTATTAATTTTTTCTTATTACATTTTATTATTATTAATATTATGTAATAATTATAACAATAGGAGATTAAGATGAAGTCGAACCCTAATAATAGCCGGCTCGCCGGTAAACAGCTGATATCTAGTGAAAAGAAACGACGATTGTTATGGAACATGGACATGGAAGTAATTTCTACGGCGGCGAAGAATTTGATGGAATTTGTCAGTCATGTTCAGGCATCATTCACTACGGCGAAGCATCTGGAACACGTGCAGCCGATGTTCAAAATGGTCTGGACGCCATTCCTCGCGGCGTTTAGCGTCGGAGTTCAAGACTGCGACGATCCTTCAAACAATAATAATTATTTTTAATGTAGATGTGTTATGAAAGCCAAGCAATACATTCTTTAATGTTAATATCTTTGATATTAATTTCTAATGACATGAAGAAATATGTACAAGATAAAAAATTAACTAAAAATAAAATTATAAAAACTTATACAACATATAGACAAATTTAATAAAATATGTAAATGTAAATTTTAGTTAGCTGTGCTAAAAAGCATGAACGTTATAAAAGCAATCAATATCGAACTCTCTATCAGTAACTGATATACCTTCATCATGTGACAGCGAGAATCTAGTCATCTTCTCTTGCATTTTGATGCGTTCGACATTGCTATTTTCTTGTCTAGGATGTTCAGTAGAGGTGTCATCAGGAAGATTCAAAGTAACAGGTCCATTCTCCATACCACTTTGAAGCTCCATGCATAAAACTTATAAATAATAAATCTACTCGACGATAGTTTTAATTAGTTTTAAATCTAGTACTTTCGATCTTCCTTGGATTCTGCTATAGGCATAAAAAAATCAATTATTGACATTATAGTTTTCTATAAAGTTATTGTATAAAACTAATTTATAAAATAAATACATTTTTTGTTAAACTAATATATAATTTTGTAAAAGCTACATATGTACATACATAAAAAATAAATACACAGCATATAATAAATCTGTTATACTAATACATACATGTCTATACCTTCTGTTCACTGAGTAGCCCTACAGATTCCCCAATTGTCGGATCAAAAGGTATGACTAGCACGTCTTGAGAATTTTTATACAAAGTCTCCTCTTCAGGGGCAGCGGTGCCATTAATTTTGCTCCGCACTTTCGTTTGATACATTTGGTGAGAATGTAGTCATTCTTATCCCGCACGTCCTTTTCCCATTATAAAATATTTTAACATTACACTGTTGATAATTAAGACACATATACACATATAATCATTATTGCACTATTCATGTAATATACCTTTTCCTGCAGCAACACCTCGTTTGCGACAGCATTTCTGCTAATTGTTTTCTATCAAATGAGTTATGCGATATTGTTTCTCCATTTTTATCACTAGCGATCGTGTTCAAAAACGTAATTAAAGAGTTTTAGTTCACTTTCCGTAAACAGAGTGCTGCGGATCGTGACAGGCTATGAAATTTATTATTGTCAATAATCGTTGGTTCCTCTTCCAGCTTTTCTGTCGCGCCATCCAACATCGAGTCTATTATAGAAGACACCGAATCCTTCTCGAACTTCTTGTAAAGATCAATAATCGATTGATAATTATTGATAATTATTGAGATATCAATAATTATCGATACTTTAATACTTTTGTAGCGAAAGCATTTGTCCAACTTGCATTAGATTAAACTTCGCGACGTAACTTATCGGTGCATCGGTAATACCATAAGGCTCGGGATTAACTATAGCGGGACAAATTAAGTACGTGAATACAAGATCCGTGCACATGGCGTGCACCTCTTTTGGATCTACATTTCCGTTCTTACTAAAAAGCCCTGCCATTTGTCTTACAAGCCAGCAAACATTCGTAGGAAAGCAGTGTATTGTATCGCGAATGTTGACGATAAATCTCTGCGTGATACGATACAAGGAATTAACCGTCCACAGTCTGTAACGCTGTAACTTGGCTTGATACTCGGCCGTGCCTTCTTTCCCGAATTTTTTCAATCTCTCCGCAGGTGGAAATCTAATAGGCGCTTTATCCGGATCGATGTCCAGGAACATTTCATCTTCCATAAGTAACTGCACTATATTTGTTCGTGTTCGTATGTATAATTGTGTGTGTATGTCCGCGGTGTCGGGAACTCGAATTGATGCCGTAGGTTCGTTAAGCCCAAGGAACTGCGCGGATCACTTCCCCCTGCGGCCAATTATCTGCAGTAACATGAGATATTTCAACAGTTGGAGGACGTTTTTCTTATTAATCTTATTATATTGGACATATGTATCTACATACCATATTTAATTATCTTCATGAATTATATATATCGCAGCGATAGGAATAATTGTCTCATTTTGTGTACAAGATTTTACTTTAGTGCTTAAATTATTATATTGCTCCCATAATCCTGAAAGTCGTCTACAATAAGCAATAAAATGACCTGGATATCCTGCAACAACGCCTACTAGCCTGAAACATTGAAATAACACTTATATACTTTGTTTTAAAAAAATATGTAATTTAATATAAAACAACTTTACCTATATTGTTTTGCCAGTGTTACGTCCGGACGATCGTTCGGACGTCGGGGTGGGTTAATCAGTGAGAAAGAGTGAATTGAAACCTTCGCGATATTGTGTGAGTGCCTCACATGAACGAGGAGAGACGGTAAGTCTACTATATATATATATATATACATTTCTTCTTTAATTTTTGACTGGGTTGGTACTGACTTCTCTAAGTATCAGGCGGATTTTTTGCGTTAACGTCTCGATTTTCGTTATCTTAGGTAACTGTGGGTCTTGGACCATGGCACTCGATTGCTCCCGATTTGCAACGACCGGTGATTCTACGCGAGGATCAGTTTTTACTGTCGGTGGCGGAACGGTGTTTAGCACGCGCGGATCGAAATCGCCGCCGGAATAATAGGCTCGTTGTAGCCTTTTCAGTTGATGAGCACGTCCCGATCGTCTGGATCGCACCATTGATGAAAAAATGTACCTACCTTGGTAACTTGCTGACCTCCGAGTACGTTATATAAGTATATAGTGACTGGTTAAACTTCCTTCCTCCATCAATCGCATGCAAGCGTGTGTGTGTGCGTGTGTTCTTGCGAGTACGCGTGTGTGTAAGGACCCTTACGGTAACGTGCCGGCAGTCGTAATTAATATATATATATTTTTTCGCTGATTTAGATTAATATATGTTATAGGAACAAAGAAGGAACAGAGGAATTTAGAGAACGCCCTGAGAGAGGCGCGCATCTGGTTTAAGGAGCTGTCACGAACGCCCTGAGAGAGGCGCGCATTGACGGAAGGATCGGTTGAGAACGCCCTGAGGGAGGCGCGCATCAACGGGTATCCGGTAGAAATCAGTGTAAGATAAAAGAAGGATAAATCTTTATGTCTGGTAGAATGAGTATTTATTAATGCTGATGACGTTTCGTTTATTACAGAGTATCCGGCAGCACGACGCGTGAGAAGGCACCACGATCTGTACACTCTCGCGGCTATGTCCCTCGAGCTCGCAAGGCTCTCGCGGCTAAGTCCCTCGAGCTCGCAAGGCTCTCGCGGCTAAGTCCCTTCTCGACTCGCGGTGCTCTCGAAATCGAAATGAAACTGAGGGAATCTGAGGGAATCTGCCTGGCCCGTCTCGCAGGGCCCGTATTTATACTACCCGGTCGGTGGCGTCCGGGGTAAAGGGAATATTGTAATCACGCGAGTACGTGAATTTATCACGTGAAACTCTCTGTACACCGTGTTATTGATCGAGAGCGTCGCGCGTCGGTTCAGACTACGAATCAATTGATCGATGACGAATTTATCTAATTATGCGAATATTATTTCCACGTTCCTTTATATTGTTGCGGTTATATTTTACACTGTTGCTTTAAATAATCTGTAATAAATTTTAAGAACAATACTGATAATACTTAACACTATTATTAACAGGCGATTTACTTAAACCTACGAATTATAATAATATCAATACTGTCATGAGTCGTAAATTATATATACATTTATTCATGTGTAACATTGAACGGTGACAATATTAATATTATTATTCGTGCATCTACTAATTCCTATTTCTACGCAAAATACAGTATCTATACGTGCAACCTACTCTAAGCGTAATTTTACAGCAGTATCAGTGTTGCAAGCAATATGTATGTCGTGTCGTTTACATGCGGCCTTGAGATTTTTCGCGGTTCGTTACACCAGCATTAGCATTATTGGTAATTCTTTCAATTTACAAAACTTTGAAGCAGAATAAAGATTATCTCTGATATCCAATTCTATAAAAATGTGGCAATTAGTTTCGGTTGTTAGAACAGAGCAGCCATCACATTGACATCGTTTATTGTAAATGATTTCATGAAATTGCAACGCTTTCTGCAGAGCACGAAAACCTTTCTCCATAATTATTTTATGATTAGGCATTAACATTAATTGCACTCTTTCATGCTCGCCACACTTATCGCATTTCTCCATTTGACGGGAACTTGGCATTGATTTTAACAGTGTCATCCAAACATGAGCCGGACTATCTTTTGCATCATAAGAGAACATAAGCTCGCGATGCTCAGTTTTTGTAATACTTTTAGTATTTTCATATAAGGGTTTCAATAACATAAATCTCTCCTTATATAATTGATGACTTGGGCCAATGTCCATGAATTTCAAGACAAACTTAAAGAATGGGTTATCAGAAGTTTTGGCAATGGATAAATACCCAGGATCATCCAAAACGCCAATGAAAACAATTTGTGTAATAGAGTCGAAAGGACAACTGTTCCTTAAAAAATATATTTTACCATCAATTTTATAAGTTCCACACAAGGACGCATTTTTTAATAAATAGCGTTTTATGTTCTTGGTGACCAACTTATTATTTAACTTCACTTCAGGATATGCACAAAAGAACTTCGAATGAGATGGTTTATGTTCAAAATACTTTTTTGTTTCTATTTGAGTAACCTTCTCTTGTTTTACGGTAAATTCATTTTTATTTTTGCTGTTGACAAGTAGCGGTGATTCAATAAGAGTTTCCGAATTACCTTCTTCACTTTTAATCATTTTTGCACTAGAAATCTGGTTTTCAAAATTATCTAATCCTGCATTTAGTAATGCTGAAAGTGACAAATCATCTGTATCATAACTCGTAAAAGTAGAAATACCGACATTATCTATCTCTTCAACCAATTGCTCAAAGTTTTCATTATTCGATTCTGTCATATCATTCGAAACATACTCCGTTCTTTCTTGATTTTCATTTAATAAAAATAAAGGTTCCGCTTTTCCACGCCAGTTTTCTCTTGATAACAAATCATGTTCCATTTTTAAATTTTGTGTACTGACATCATTATAAAGTTCAGTTGGGCTTTTTGCTATTGGTCGAACTATAGCATATTGGCGAAAATTTTTTGGCTTCCAAGTTGGCACTGTATTCTCGTTTACAACAAAATTTTGCATTTTTGCTGAAAAACTTCGTGTACCTCCTATTAAATCACGGAGATGAATTTTGATAAAATTGTCAATTCTTTGTGGAAGTGAATAATTTTTAAATACATCATTTTTAATATCCCGAAAGATCCTCTCACAATAACTTGTAGTTGGATGACTTGTACAAAAAGGAATACACACTGCTGTCCAGAGTGGAAATTCTTTTCCAATTTGTTACAATCGATCGATCAATTTAGGTAAATAAAAATAGTTTAAATTTTCACCCTTCTCAATTGCTGATGAGGCTGAAATTTTTATATTATTAAAAAATTCGTTGATTTTAATATTATCATCGCCTACTTCATAAACGTTATCATTCAGTTGATCATTACTGGAATCAATAATTTGCAAATAATTGTCTATATCAGTAGGACGCTCTTTTATTAACGACTCCAACTTTTCCCTTGATCGTTCAGCTGTTTTTATTCCTTGATCTACCAATTTTACACTTACGGTTGAATCTTGATAATATTGGAGGGCAACAATACACGTAAGCAAATATATTTCAATAAAATCCTGATAACTTTGGCAGTCTATCATCAAAGCGATGCATCGAATATAGAAGTCGCGTACAGGGCGTAAAGGATGACTTTTTAAAGCAGGCCATCGACAAACCATATGGATTACATGTGCAACGTCAACCCTCACATATGTTGATATCCACTCTCGTGAAACATATTCCCCCGCCGAGGCAGCATTGAAACAGATTTCAATATATTTTTTTATAGTAATATCATTGAAAGCTTTCGAACAAGCCAATAACATTGCTCTGGAATAATCAACGACCACTTGGATTGGCTTACGAAATTTGACTATACGTAGCCACAATTTCAACCAGTGTTCAATTGTTTCAGTTTCTTGTGATTCTGTTAGTAATTGATATGCTGATAAAGACGTATTGTCAAAATGTATGGCAATCACGTATAAGAAAATATGAGCTGATTTTGTTTCCAATGACCTTTTTAATTTCCTAACAACACTGCCAGTTGCATCAATACTAATAGATGAAGCATTTTTATGCATATTATGATATTGTTCATAAACACTGATTTGTTCACCTGTGCCATAACACACTTTGAACGGCCAGTAACTTACTGCAGCAATAGAACCTTTATAAGGATTTTCAAAATTTAAACGATACATTGCTTGAATTACATCCTCGTCCTTTATTTTTTTGGAACCTAAATCTTCATCAATTGCTTCATTTTTAGCATGGCGGAGTACATCCAATGAAGGTATTATTGGTGCATCAACATCTCCAAGACGCAAATTTTCTCTCACCATTCTTTTTCGCAAATTTGAACATCCTTCTGTGATTGCTGCTTTGCCTGCCTGTTTTCGTTTTTCTCCATTTAAAGGACGCTGCAGAATTTCATGGGGTTGACCTCTAGTGTCCCGAGTTTTGACACATATACAAAGCACACCAGTGCTGGCTGACGGTTCTGTGTCAACAACGCCTTTGAAAATATTGCCACATGTTTTACTCTTACAGCTGCCGATGATCTTGATATAATATTTACTTTGGGAGGATGTATTTACTTCGCCTCTAACAAAAGTGTATGTGCAAGGTAGACGATATTGTCGATAAAATGCATCGGCAACGACGTTAGTCCATATCCATGGTCTTAATGTGTGATTAAATCTCTTGTTCTTTGATTGAAGTGGTTTAATTTGTTCCCATTCATTCGAATTTAATATTAAATCAAACCAAGTCTCGTTGTCTTGACAAGTAGAATCGAATGAAAAATTATTACAATTAATTGATTCATTGTTATCGTCTTCACTGGAAATTGTAATGTTTATTGATGGATCTAGCATGTCAAGACCTATTCCTTGTCTTGCGATAGAAAATATTTCTCGTCTATTATATTTAACATTAACCCACCAGTTATGGGCACTCCATGCATTTTGACATCTTTTACTCATTTGCTTCCAAATTGGGTCCGAGTAATCAGGTAATTGATCATTGCAAAAATGATCCAAGAATTCTGCGAGAATAGCCACTGCAACATCCACAGTTAGTTTATTTTCTCTCGGCATTTTCTTCAAATCTTTATAATGTATAACGTATAATAAAATACTATATTCTACCCAAGAATCAATGCTTTCTTCGATAATCTTTTGTTTCTCATCCATGATTGTTGTGTATATTCAAATATTTTGGCGCTCTTTTTGAATCTTTAATGTACGAATTTTTTGATGCAATGTATCTTCCTGTTCTAGTTCTAAATATACATATAATAATGAGATAGATGTATATAATAACAACATAGATGTAATAATGATAAAAATATATGTAATCTTTCGGAATTTATATGGCTGGATTGTGATTTATAATCTATGTTGATGTTATAACCTAGTAAAAAATGTCTATATAAATGTCAATATAAATTCCGAAAGATTACATATATTTTTATTATCGTTATGTCTATGTTGTTATATACATATATCTATCTTATTATGTTATGCTTAGAACTAGAGCAGAAATGATAAAAAGATAACATGCAACAATATTTATTACAAGTGTATTACTTTCTTGCGTAATCTCAAATTATTATATTTACCTCACTAATGGCACAAGTATATCACGTTGCACGCGATAAACGCGTGTCCATGGTGGTGTCAAAGCTAGTAGAATATAAGATCTATAAGATCAACTAATACACTGAGCGCATAGCTTTTATATCTCCCAGTTTTCCATAATTCAGTACAAGCCGGTGCCACGTATCAGTGCCATCAGTGTTGCAGCGTAAACGGGATTTTGTAGTAACTTACGGTAATTTACTCCGCGTAAACGAATGATATATCGTAAGTTACTACAGAAGTAACGCTCGCGTAAACGTAGTAATTATTTGGTAAATTAATCGACATTTAGTAAATCCGGCATCATGTGAGCTATCACCTTGAATTCAGCATCTTTTGCTGGTTGAAAACTCTCACATACGGCACGTACTGTATGCCCTCTATTAGTATCACACATTACATCTTCATATATTGATTGTACACCGATTTCTAAACGTGTGCATCTATGAAATTTTAATTTCACCGATAGACTCCTTCACGCTGTGATCCAACGAGCTCAAGTTGACTTCTTCTTCGTCTGGTTATTGGCACTAGCGAAAATCACCTTCTCCGCGAGCTGCCTAGATAGTTGCCATCGGTGTGAGCTACTGTGATGAGAGTTTTGATGGTATCGATGTTCTTTACCTTCATTTCCGTAATTGGTGAATTAACCGTCATGCCAAAGCTTGTACATAGGCATCGCGCTCGAGGCTCATATGAAAGATGCAGGCGATACGAATGGCGCACATCTAAAATATATAACATAAATAATATAAAGCACGAAAGGCACAGCCGTATAAATCTATTTTCCTTCGTTTCTCAGATTTCTTCTCACCTGATACCGTCCAAGCAGAGCGACGCGATCTCTGGATCGTCGCAGTCTTGAAGTCCGACGCTAAACGCCGCGAGGAATGGCGTCCAGACCATTTTGAACATCGGCTGCACGTGTTCCAGATGCTTCGCCGTAGTGAATGATGCCTGAACATGACTGACAAATTCCATCAAATTCTTCGCCGCCGTAGAAATTACTTCCATTTCCATGTTCTATAACAATCGTCGTTTCTTTTCACTAGATATCAGCTGTTTACCGGCGAGCCGGCTATTATTAGGGTTCGACTTCATCTTAATCTCTTATTGTTATAATTATTACATAATATTAATAATAATAAAATGTAATAAGAAAAAATTAATAAAAATATACTAACAAAGATAAACTTAAATACAATAAAATTTTCTCAATATTAATAATTATATGTATGTAAAACATAATTTTTTAATTATAATTAACTTTAAAAATTGCTATACGTACTTGATGTTCTTTGGTCATTTTATTCTTAACCTGCGGCGAGCGCAAATCGGTGGACAGCATTATAATTGAGAAGCCGAGAACGTAGGCTGTATCCGCGCTCGTGAAGAGGCCGTTGTTAGGGTTACACTCGCAATAGCGACTGGTAAACTTTTCGATTAGTCGGTCGATCTTCTGTGCCTCACCGGGCAGCCAAAAGCCCTCCAGGAAATACTTGAGTGCGGTTACTAGATCGCGTTCGGCAAAGTTCATCTGATCGATGTAATGGTACATTACCTGTGCAAACGGTATAACAAAATTAGTCATTATCCTAATTAATTAACAATAATTATCGCGCATAATCATAACATAATTTAGAGTTGATCAACCATGGTCGCTATTTATGTCTATAATTAGTATAGTCTATTAATTTCAATTGTTTTCTCCTCCTCTCACCTGGTTATGATTATGGTCGCCCAGAAAGTCTCCAATGGCGGTCTTATCGAGCCGCTCGTCCAGGTGCAGCCACCTGGCCACGTCCTCCGGCGAAGTACCGAGCAGTCCTTGCTCCTGCAAGTACTGCACACCCTTGCCGGGCTTCCAACTAAAGATCTCGATACCAGCCTCCCATACCTCCTTTTGTTTCTGTACTTCATACTGCTCAGGCGAGTCCGGCACCTCCTTGTTGCCAGTCAGACTGGAGACTGGAGTTGGCCGACAAGAGGCTGCCAGCGCTGCCGTAACGCGGTAGCGGGGTCTCCGGCATCGTATCCTGTGGATGTGATTGCTGATCCGCTGGCACGCTGGGATTTACGTAAAGATCCCGACTCCACTCCACCATGCATTTCAGAATAGACACGAGGCACTCGAGACCACGAATGCGCATGGATTTCTCCTGAAAGAGCAAGACACTAATATTACAAACAAATCTTTATATTGCTTGTTTCGAAGAACATTTTCTGTTCCAAATAATACACCTATCCTGTCATCCTCTTTCTTATAACGCACCTGATTTGGCGATGCACCTAGCTCCAGAGCTTGACAACCTTGAGCAATCTTAGAGAGATCATTGACGAGCTTCTCAAAGAGATTCGCTGCTGAGATCGCAATCGTAGTTAACGTAGATGTCGACGACGCTCTGGGCATCCGCACAAATCCTCGTAAGCGCATGTATGACCATCCACTTGTGCTTAAAAGAGCTGCTACAGGTCTCGAGGATGTTCATAAAGATCTCCTTAAAAAACACCTCAATCTGCATTTTGAGGTGCATCTTGAAACGGGCGAGCAGCGCCAGGAACAGCGCTAACAACAGCTCGAACACTTCCGGCACCAAAGACACGCCATTCTTTGACAGTACGACACACAAGTACTGTTTAATGGCAATAACAAACATCTCGTTAGAGCGCAATATTGGACCGGCATTCTGTAAGATTCCCAGAAGTAACTGAAGCGACAAGATCTTGGAACGGAGCTCGTGCGATATTGGATCGGGAGTGCCGTCCGGCAGCGGTTTCATAGAGAGCTTGCAGAGAGCGCGAAACACCAGGACTGCATCATTTTGCAGCACATGGGTGAATTTTGCAGTTACCATGTTGTCATTCTCAGCGGCTGCCTCGTCATCGTTGTTCTCCGGACTACCGTTCTCCAAACTGACTTCCTCTTCCAATGGCACCACGGATTTTACTACATCATCAAGAATACTTTTAACAATTGTTTGAGAATCAATGTTATCATTACTAGAAGCATTCTCTGGACTAACCTTGGCTTCAGTTTCGCCGTTTGCTATGACAGAACCCTCCTGCTGATGTTCCCCATCAAGCGTCACGATCTCTTCCTCCGCCTGAGTCTCCATTCGCGCGAAGATCACGTTGATCATCTGCGTGAGTCGCACGGGCTGTTGTTTGATTCACCAGGTTGCGCGACGCCAAGTAAACGTTGTAAACAGTACGAATTGTTTAACAGTACCGTACTCTCGTGTACCTCCACACCTCCGCTGGCTTGTCATTACAGTCAGCAGAGCTTTAATAATCTGCAGCTGCACACCCTCATCGGTCTGTGGACCGGTGAAGCAACCGCAACCGCAGATTGTCTCGACAATGCGCATAATTAGCAGCTTGTTAGGCTCCGTTGAATCAGGCACATTGCCAGTGAGATGGCTATACCTATGCGATTAACTTCTGCAGGCAGTCCAGTGCTGTGTCACCACAATCCGTAGTGACTAGCTCTGACATGCTGATTCAAATGGCAAGAAGTACTTCTCAGCGGTAATGACATTTGAGTCGCTCAATTGGGCTGTGGCAGGGCGTTTGAGATAACCTCTTTACCCTGCACAGCTGGTACATCTTTGATCTCGTTACGGAGGTTCTCTGCAAGACAGAATATTAGTCACAAACTTAATTAGCAACTATCGCTTATAATTACAGGCTTATTAGTCTGTATATTTATTTATTTCACTATAAAATAATTTTTAAAACGTTTATATTAATTCTGATTGCAGACGGACCTTCGGGAACACTAGCGCCTTCTTCTTTTAACATAAATAACTAAAAATCTATATTTCGGCTAACTACCGAGTTTATAAATATTTAATTAAAATTATCTGGGTGACTCACAAACCTTTTTAATCACACTTCATAACTCTTCATACAAAATACAAACGATTCCGTATCAAAACTTTTATTAATTTATCTATTCCGGCTAAATGCATGGTGTAAAAATAATTAATTAATTACAATTAAACGAATGACTCACAAACCTTTTCAATTGCACTTCAAAAGTCTTCATACGAAATACAAACGATTTCATATGGTAGATTCTTTCCCGGATATTCATTTCCGGTCAAATACATACGAATTCAAAGTTCTCTTTATTCAACGGTTCGATTCGCACTGAGTTTGTTCCGGCCATTGTGATATCGCGTAATAGATTCTACGAGCGTATTCGCGAAACTTCGATGCACTGCGTGCGTAATGGCGTCTACGAGCGTATTCGCGAAACTTCGATGCACTGCGTGCGTAATGGCGTCCACTCGCGCGATTCCCTTTTTGACTGTTGTTCTCTGGGTTACGTTCTCGCACGCGTCACTTAGCGCGTACCGTGTCTGGGCCCATAACCAATGTTGAGGCACGCGGATTGCAAGCAGTATTTGAATATTGGTTATAAACTATAATGAGGTTTATTATAAGGAACGTTACATAGAGAGTGGACACGTGTGTAACCGACAATGGTAAAGAGCGGACTGAGGAAGTAGAGGAAGTGGGGGTATACATCCCAGCAAACGAAAAAGGATTAAAAGATATTAAAATTTTTTAATACCTTTGAATCCCTTTTTTGGCGGAATTAGATGAAATTAAATGGGATTCGAAATGAGATAGTCCAATCCCATGGAATCCAAAAAAGAAATTTTTAATTCCATTCAATCTTATGGAATCCGTAAAGGTTATGGAATTGCATGGCATTAGATGGTTTAGGAAATTGTTTTAAATTTCTCCTGAAATGACCACACACACACACAATTTTATGAAAATAGGAAAGGATCAATGCTTTTAGATAAACGTTTATTTTTGTAGTCGGACGACTGGCGCCGTGTGGGCTTAGAGCTTGGGAACTTTATTGCCTTAGGCGACTAGCGCCTGAAAATATCCAAAAATATTTTATTCGGTCCCGTAGGGAGTCTCCCTATATACCGGTCGGTGCGGAATTTTGAACTCGAGAGAATGTGCGGGCGATGCGACGCCAAGCGGCGTTGATGCGAACTACCCATTTTCCGCGAGGGCGTGTATCACTGGTGGCGCGTACCGCCAAATTGGTTTAAAAGAATATTTCCTTGATAGAAGCCATCTAAGAAGTAATTTTCTTCAAGAAAGTAAAATTTTGTCATTAAGAAAAGGAAACGTTATAACCCACAAAAGTCATACTTTATTCAAGAAAATGATTTATTACATGGCTCTTAAGAAATTATTTCATTGGATTTAAATATTTATTTTCTTGGCATATAGATTTTAAATATTACACTCTTTCTTAAAAAATGTTACTACATAGAAAAAAATTATTTTTTGGTTAAAGAATAAATGTTTACTTATAACAAGATATTAAGTGTCAAAGAGCATATAAATTTCAACTAAAAAAATTGTTATTTTGATTCTGATATTGTACATTTTTATTTAAATTAAATAAATATTTACTTAAATAAAAAACATAATTTAAAAACATATTTATTTGGTTTAAAAAAATATTTCCTTGGTAGAAGCCGCCTAAGAAGTAATTTTCTTCAAGAAAGTAAAATTTTGTCATTAAGAAAAGGAAACGTTATAACCCACAAAAGTCATACTTTATTCAAAAAAATGATTTATTACATAGCTCAAGAAATTATTTTATTGGATTTAAATACTTATTTTCTTGGCGTATATATTTTAAATATTACACTCTTTCTTAAAAAAATGTTACTACATAGAAAAAAATTATTTTTTTGTTTAATGTTTTCTTATAACAAGATATTAAGTGTCAAAGAGCATATAAATTTCAACTAAAAAAATTGTCATATTAATTCTGGAAAACATTTTCTAAGATGTAATTTTTGAAGTGAAGAAAGTTAGATTTCTCATCTTGAAATAACAGTTTACTTTGTTTAATAAATAATATTCTGTATTTCATGAAATCTTTACTTTAATGTAGAAAATGTATAATGACTTAAAATAATTTATTTAATACAATACACATATTTACTTGGAATTAGATATTTTTATTTAAATAAAATGAAAGGTAGATTAGAATACAATTCTCCTCATCGAGCTCACGCTGAAAAACGAAAAATAATATAATTTATTTTATTGTCAACTTAATTGTATATATATTTGCAATAAAAATTGTCTAATATGATTTTTGTAAATAAAACGTTTTATTTTAATGTAACAATACCGACTGTTGAATATTTAAAAAATTTAATGTTTTACATTAGTCTGTTTATCCCAAAGTTACCTAAAATTAAACTAATACGGAACTTTTAAAATTACAATTAATTTATAAGAATGACTTTCAATTTTGTAAGTGATAGGGAATGACATATTCAATATATATTATAGACTCAAATAACGATGGGATAAAACTAGAAATTTAACGTATTATGCTCGTTTTTCAATCTTAATTTGGAATAAAATGGAATTTGTTCTGTTGTAAATATCGTCAAAATTCAATGGAATTCGATATATACATATTGATTTCCAAATTTGGGATTCAATGGTATTTATTTCATTGTCGGAATAGTCGGAATTCAATGGAGTTCAACACGGACACTTTTCAATCCCTATCCTGGCATTCAATGGTATTTATTTTATTGTCAGAATAGACGGAATTCAATGGAATTCAATACGGAAATTTTTAATTCCTAGTTTGGCATTCAATGGTATTCATTTCGTTAACGAAATCAATGGTATTCAATGGAATTCATGACGAAACTTTCCAATCCCTAACCTGACATTCAGTGGTATAATATTTTTGTGTCGGAATTGGATGGGATTCAAAAAAGACAAATTCTTTCCAAAATAAGGAATTCCATGATATTGAAACTATTTTAATCCCTTTTTGGACACAATGGAATTCGGAAAGTCCTTAATTGAATTCCTGGTAATCCCGTTTTAATTCTTTTCAATCTTTTTTCGTTTGCTGGGATGGGCGCTGCGTGCGCACACTGGTATCAGGCGCGGGGGCGCCGGTCGTCGTTGTCTCCATCATAGGTCGCCATTTCCAACAGAAGGTACGCCTGAAAAAACAAGATCAGAGACATTGTACAATTCGGCATTAGCCGAAAGTGATATTCAAGTTGATGCTCCATTCCACAAAAATACAAACAAACTGTTAAGTGCTAATAAAGGTAATAATGCAAAAATTTCAGTGACATTTACTAGTTTTACATACATAATATATATGTTCTCTATTAACAATGATAAATATTTGAAAAAGAAGAGTGCAAATGGTTTAGTTGGACATCATAAGATTTAGATATAAACACAATTGTTCAGATTGGATTCAATTAGCTTTTCTCTTATGAGTTTAATATGATTGAACAGTATAGTGTCAAAATGAATCGTATCCAAATAAAACACTGTCATTTTAAGTAATAATACTGAAATTTATATTTTTATATTGTGGTTATTATGTATTGCTGAAAATTAAATTCATAATCTGTACAATGTAAATAATATATTTTTAATTGTATTTTTTTCCAATGCATGCTTAACGTTTTAAATTTCCAAATTAGGTTTAAAATGAATTAAGTATACATTTCACTTTTAAGTTGTAAACTTCTACAATAAACATCTAAATTTAACTTTTACATAAATTTGATTTTTTTCTTGCAGTACTACATAAGTAAAATATGCTATAAAATACAATTTTTGAAAATAACATTTATCAGATAAACAATTTTTTGCTTTGTTTAATTCTTACAGTAGTTTTCAGTTTATTGTTATTAAAATATTAAAATTAATTTTACTTTTCTTGCAGAAGGTATCAATCACGAACCAAATTCAATATCTGATGAAGAAGGTACACCTAAAAAAACAAGATCAGAGACATTGTACGATAATGCCGAAAGTGATATTCAAATTGATGCTCCATTCCACAAAAATACAAACGATCTGTTTAGTGCTAATAAAGGTAATAATGCAAACTTCAACGACATTTACTAGTTTTACATATATATATGTATATATTTACATATATATTTACATATATATATATATATATATATATATATATATATATGTTCTTTATTAACAATGATAAATATTTGAAAAAGAGGAGTGCAGATGATTCAGTTGGACACCATAAGATTTAGATATAAACACAATTGCTCAGATTGGATTTGATTAGCTTTTCTCTTATGAGTTTAATAGGATTGAACTGTATAGTGTCGAAATGAATCGTCCAAATAAAACACTGTCATATTAAGTAATAATACTAAAATTTATATTTTTTTATTAAGTGGTTATTATGTATTGCTAAAATTGAGTTTATAATCTGAATAATGTGACTTGAGAGAGGCACGCCTGTCAAACGGTCAGTGTTTTTGCGAGCTCATCTGCCGTTTCTTTGCCGTGGGGCGACTTTGTTTCAGGTAGTTTGCATGCTCAAATATGCAGGACTGACTGCAGATATAAGTGAAGGAGTCGAACTACGGACGAATTCGGGGATTCTGTGCGGCTGCGACAATTTGGAGGTTAAGGTTAGAGGCGGAAACAGGCACGAAGAAACCGGAGTCGGAGCAGCACGAAAGCAGGTCGATAAAGAAGAGAGTGACAGGAGGAAAGAGGTGCCGAAGGGATAAGAAGCGAGAAAAGAATTCGGATGGACGAGAAGAAGGAGGAGGACAAGAAAATAGATATTAATCTTAAGAAAGGCGAGAAGGAGAAGAGGACGATAGAAAAAGGTACGGGAGGCAGGCCCACGAGGGCGGAGGAGCTGTCAAAAATAAGGAATAGGACAGGAAGCCAAGGATCAATTACAGAATACGTAAGAAAAAGAGGAAGGGAAGAAGAAAAAGAAATAGCAGAAAAAGCGGAAAAGGAAATTTTGGAAAATTTCAGCAAAGAAAAAAGGGTGATAAGATCGCCGCCAAACAAGGTTAAGAGAGAGGAAAAAAAAGAAGGACCATATATGTGGAAAGAATGCTGAAAGAGATTTTAGTGAAAATGGATGATCAAGAGAGAGAAAGAAAGAAGGACAAAGAAGAATTAATGAAAAAGATACACGACCTGTGTGAGGATTACAGAAAGAGAGAACTGCTTTGGGAGGAGCAGAAAGCGAGCTTAGAAAATAGAATAAAACAGCTGGAGGAGAAAGTGGAGAACAGGGGAGATGAAAAGGTAGAGAGCACTGAACTGATGAAGAAGATGAAGGAGATGGAAAGAAACGCCGAATTAGCCGAAAGGAGAAGAAGGAAAAACAACATAATCATAAAAGGAATGAAAGTAGAAAATGGAGGTGAAAGAAAAGAGAAGATGGAGAAATTTCTTGAAGAAGTCACTAAAAAGAAGGTGGAAGTGGACGAAGTGCAGGCAATTGGCAGAGGAGAATACAAAATGACGCTAGTAAGATTCAATAGATGGGAAGATAAAAAAGAAATAATGGCAAAGAGGAGGGAGATAGGAAAGGCAAGAAACATATTTATGGATGACGATCTGACGGCAACAGAGAGGCAGATACAAAAACAGCTATGGAGTATGGTAAAAGCAGAGAGAGAAAAGAGGAAGAAAGCAACGGTAGGATATCAAAGAATATGGATAGACAATTGCGAATGGAAATGGAATGAAAGAACCGAAATGCTGGAAAGTAGAGATGTTTTTCGGAAAGAGTAGAGAATAGAGAGGATAGGGAGAAGGAGAGAAAGGGAGTGAGAGAGGAGGGAGAAGAAAAAAATAAGGTGGAAAAAGAAAGAGGGTTAAGGATATGCTTTTGGAACGTGGCGGGACTGGCTAATAAATGTGAGGAAACATGGGACTATTTGGAAAATTTTGACGTGATAGGACTAGTTGAAACATGGATGGAAGAAGATAAATGGAGGAAGATTAAAAATAAATTGTCCGGTAAATTCATTTGGAATTGTGTACCAGCGAAAAGGGAGCACAGAAAAGGAAGAGCAAAGGGAGGGATAATAACAGCAGTCAACAAGAATTTGAAACTTATAGAGGTTAGGGAGATTAGCGACGAAGTGGTAGAAAGCAGATTAGAGTATAATGGAAACAAATGAAGAATAATCACGTTGTACAGCCAAAAGATGGAGGATACGATGAAAACACTAAGGGAGAGGATACAAGAAGAGGACGAAGAATGGTTACTAGTAGGAGGTGATTTCAACGCGAGGACGGGAAGCGGAGGAGGACCAATAAATGAGGAGGAAAAGAAAGAAAAGAGAAGTGAGACTAGAAAGTCGGTAAATAAAGTTGTAAATAGAGAAGGACGTATATTAATAGAAAAAATAGAAGAGAGAGGATGGGCTATATTAAATGGGAGTTTCGGAAGGGAAGGGGGATGGACGTATATAGGAGAATTGGGATAATCGGTTATAGACTATATCCTAGGGAATGACAGAGCAGGAGAAGAAATCAATATGGTTGAAAAAGGAGTTAGAACAGAATCAGATCACGTCCCGCTGGAGGTGGAGTTGACAGGACCACGAGTGTTGGAGATAGGGAGAAAGGAGAAAGAAATAGAATTAGAGAGAAGCGACTGGACAGAAGAAGGGAGGAAAGAATATCATGAGAAATGTGAAGGATGGTCGAGCACACAAATAGATACAGAAGACATCTGGAGGGAGATGAAAGAGAAAGTAAAGAGCGCTATCACGAAGCATAAGAAAAGGATAATACCATGGAGATTAGGAAGAAAAGAATGGTATAATAAAGAATGGAAGGAAAGGAAAAGGAGATTGAGGAGATTGATGAGGGACTGGAAGAAGGGAAGGATCGGAAAAGAAGAATATGTGAGGGAAAGAAAGGAGCACAAGGAATGGTGTAAGGAGCAGAAAATGAGACACGAAAGGGAGGAAAAAAAAAAGTTAAGGAACATTAAAAATGAAGCGGAAGCGTGGAAGTGTATAAATAAATACAGGAAAAAGAAAACTGAAGGGATAAGCGAGGAGATACAAATGGATGAGTGGAGAAACCACTTCATGGAAATGTTAGGAGGGACAAAGGAAAGAGTGGTGCTAGACATTGAAGAGGAGGAAGAAGATGGCACGAGAGAGGAGGTAACAAGGGGAGCCGAAGAAATATCGAGGGAAGAGGTGATTGAAGTAATAAAGAAACTGAAGATGGGAAAGGCAACAGAAGAGGACGGGATTGAGAACGAGGCGTGGAGATATATGCAAAAAGATGTAGGTGAAAAGTTCCTGAAGCTAATCAACAGAATATGGAAAGGAGAGGGAATACCGGGAGATTGGAATAAAAGCATGATTAGTCCAATATATAAAAAAGGAGAGAGAAACGATCCAAAAAATTACCGAGGAGTTACTTTAATGAATACGGCGTACAAGATATACGCAAGTATCTTAAATGCGAGGTTGGAGAAGGAGATGGAGGCCAAGTTAAGGGAAGTGCAATTCGGGTTTAGAAGGAATAGAGGAACGATGGATGCAGTATACACAGTAAACTATGTAGCGAATAAGGAGCTGAGTAAGAAAAGTGGAAAGGTTTTTGCATTCTTTGCTGATCTTAAGGCAGCTTTCGATAAAGTAGATAGAAGGAAATTGAATAAAATAATGAGGAAGATAGGAATTGAAGATAACTTGAGACGAAGAATAATGGAGACATACAAAGAAACGAAAAATGTAGTGAAGATAAGAGATAAAAAGACAGAGGAATTTTGGACAGGAAAGGGACTAAGATAAGGATGCCCGTTGAGCCCGAACCTATTCAACTTATGCATCATGGATTTAGAGGAAGGAATTGAAAAAGGACAAGCAGGAAGCCTGGTGATAGGGAAAGAAAAATTCTGGACAATATCATACGCAGATGATATAGTGTTAATGGCGACGAGAGAGGAAGAATTGAAGGAAATGATGAGGAGGCTCAAGAGGTATTTGGAAGGGAAGGGTTTGAGTTTGAGTCCAGAGAAATCAAAGATAATGGTGTTCGAGAAAGCTAGGGGAAGAGGGAAGAAAAGGGAATGGAAATGGGGAGGAGAAGACATAGAGGAGGTCAAAGAAATAAAGTATCTGAGATATATTCTACAGAAGAATGGGGGAGCGGAGAATCATATAAAGGATAGGATGAAAAAGGCTACAATAGTGATAAAGAGGACATGGAGCATTGGAGAAAAAATATTTAAAGAAGATTTTGAAAGAAGGATGAAAATGTTCGAGGCACTGGTAGAAGGAGTGGCATTATACGGAGCTGAAATATGGGGGTGGCTATACGAAAGCAGATTGCAGATTAGATGTGATAAAAAGAAAGTATGTTAAATGGATTTTAGGATTGGATAGTAGAACCCCGAATTATGTAATAGCAGAAGAAACCAAAATGAAGGAAATAAAAGTAAGGGCAATAAGGAGAGCTGTGAGGTATGAGGAGAAGGCGAGACAGTCAGGAAAGAAAATAGTTCAAGCATGTATAAAGGATCTAGAGAGGAGCAGACCAAGGAAAGAAGAAAGTAAGTGGGAGAAGAAGAGAAGAGAACTGATAGAGAGGGCAGGAATGGAGAAGGAGCAGCTAAGGAGAGAAATGGAGGCGGGAGACCGAGAGGCGGTGGGGAATCTTGTAAAGAGAATAGAGGAAAAGGAGAAGGAGGAGAGACAGATAAAGATAAACGAGTCAAGGTACAATAGTAGCTATAAAGAGATTATAACAGAAGAGTTACCAAAGTATCTACTAGGAAAGAAGAAGAAAAAGGATAGAATGCTGATAGCCAGATACAGATGCGGAAGTGAGGTGAAAGGCAGTCAACATTGGAGAGAGGAGGAAGATAGAAGGTGCAGAATATGCCAAAAAGAAGAGGAGAACATAGAACATATACTAAAAGAATGTGAAGCGACAAAAAGCGAGATACAGTTAAAAGAATTTTTAGGAGAGGAAGGAAAAGGACTAGAAGTAATGAAAAGGATAGAAAGGGTTAGAAAAGAGGCAAAGGAAAGGGAAGGGATGAAGGGGGAAGAGTAGGAAGGGAAATTGAAGGACAGTTAGAATGTTAAATTAGTTTTAGAGTTAGTTAAAATGATCTAAGTGATGTATAATATATATGTATGTTAGGAGAAAGTTATATGTTTGCAAATTATGTTGTATGTTTGTAAAATTATGTAAGGTTGATGGAAGTCATCCTAAGCCGCAAGGCAAGGATTAAATAAAATTATTATTATTATTATTATTTGAATAATGTAAATAATTATATATTTCTAATTGTACATTTATCTAATATGCATGCTTAACATTTTAAATTTCCAAATTAGGCTTAAAATAGATAAGGTAAACGCTTAACTTTTAAGTTTAAAATGTCAATAAACATGTAAATTTAACTGTTATGAAAATTTGATATTTATTGCAACACTACATAATACAAATATTAAACATTCTATAAAATACAATTTTTGAAAATAAATTTTATTGGATAATAATTCTTACAATTTTCTCCAGCTTATTGCTTTATTGTTATATTAAAATATTAATATTACTTTTTTGCAGAAGGTAACAATCAAGACCAAAATTTAACATCTGCTGAAGAAGGTACGCCTGACTCAAGGATATTGTACAATAATACCGAAAGTGATATTCAAAAGTTAACGCCCTATTCCAGAAAAATATAAACAAACTGTTAAGTGCTAATAAAGGTAAGAATGCAAATTTTAATAACATATTTTACTAGTTTTATATTTTTCAAAACTAGTGAAATTAGACTAAGTCTTCAACCAACGCGCATGTCTCAAGAAATATTAAAGATGTTTAAAGAGACGTCTAATCTCTATTAGATATGTCTAATTAGACTTATCTAATAAAAATTTGACATTTTTTAAAGCGTCTTTAACATTTCTTTCAGACATGCGCGTTGTGTTGAAAATATAACATCGGTAATTATGCATAAAAGGACCGTCCTCTCCGATGACCTTGACTTTGACATATGTTGTCAAGGTCACCCTCCTGAGTGACCTTCAGAAGGTTTTAGCCGTCGGTCATTGTTTATTAAAAAGTTATAAACCAAAAAAGTTTGAAAAATAAAGCAGCTATTTTGAGTATTGATGGAAGGCATAAATGACTAATATATATACGCACTTTACAAGCTCGTTTATTGTATATCGCTACAAATATTCACACAGATGATCGACTAACTTATCTTGTTTAATACCACCAGAGGTTTAATACCGTTAGAGGCCATTAGAATTGTTTATTAGAAATGTTTATTAGAATTTACACTTGAAAAATACAGACAGATAATTAGTAGGCCTCTAACTATAATTAAAAAGAATAAATAAATTAAGTATACTTTTAACTTTTAAGTTGTAAACGTCTACAATAAACATCTACATTTAACTTTTACGAAAATTTGATTTATTTCTTGCAGTAATACATAATTAAAATTATATTGAATATGCCCATAAAATACAATTTTACATACACAAGTTGAAAATAATATTTATCACATAAACATTTTTCCTTTTTTTAATTCTTGCAATTTTCTTCTGCTTATTATTAAAATATTAATATTAATTTTACTTCTTTGCAGAAGGTCACAGTGATGTACATAACTCAACATCTAATAAAAAAAATATGCCTTATAGAACAAGATCTAGGACATTGTACAATAATGTCAAAAGTGATATTAAAGTAAACGCTCCATTCCAGAAAAGGACAAAAAAAACTGTTAAACGCTAATAAAGGTAAGAGTGCAAATTTTAATGTCATATATATATATATATATATATATATATACAAGTTTTATATTTTTTAAATTTAATTAAATTAGTTAAAATATTAATGACTATTTTTATTACTTCTTTCTTTTTTTCTCAATTATTAATATTAGACATTTCCTATTAAATAATATACTATGTCGTTGTTTCTTGTCTATATTTATTACTCAGTTGCTAATCCATCCACTTGTAAAGAAAGCGTGCAAAGTCAATTAGTCGCATATATTAAAATATTATTGACGCTTTTCATTTCTAAAAAAGGCATGTAAAGTCGATAATCAAATCTATCAAAGTTTATTGTTGTCGCCTTTTCGCAATGCCAATTGATTTTCTCGTTGCGCTTACTTCGTGAGCGGCTATTATTGCATATTTTACCAGTTGATAAAGTTGTGTGTATCTAAGGGTTAATAGCGTAATAGTGTTTATATATAATATAAAAATAGCTTAAATAAATAAGCAGCGCGCGTTTAAAATGTCTAGTTATTACATAAAATTAATTTTTTTCACATATATTTTGTCAAGGTGGATCATAAAGTTAACTATATGCCCTATGTGCCCTATTAAATTAGAGCAATCTAAGTGATCTGTACTCAATTACATGTAATAATATAGGTATTACTTGTGTAGACAAAATATATAAATTCGTTACTTTCTAATAACCCTTTTTCTTTTTGCTGATTCTATTTTGTTGAATATTATATTATATATATAGGCATAAACAAAAAATTTTATGACATAATATTCTGTTTTCTAATTAACATTTTCTTATTAATCTCCTATTATATTTTTTACACAGAATTGCTATGAAAAGAACAAAAATACGCAGAAACAACATACTACTTCAAGGAAATTGCGAGAATTACATGTGGTTTTACACAAGATAGATGAACCATTAAAAAAACGTTACAGAAGTAACAGAATTTAAATTTCGTCAGGTAATGCTACCGTTGCTTAGCACTTCGTGTAATACTTTATACTCAGACATAACAGTTGACAAGTAATAACAGTTAACAAGTATATTACAGTAAGTTTTCATACATGTCTATGGACAATATCCTTAATATTCTTTGCTCTTTTTCTTACAGATGATTCATCCATATGTGAAGTGCCAGAAGATGACTATGGATATTGGTATAAGGATAACGGCAATGCTCACAGAGAAGACCTTCCATTCCATGCTATTAACAGAGACTACCAGAATTCTAACGTGTCAGAAGCAAAACCTTTCGAAGAAACCTGCACGGTGTGTCTTACTAATCAACGATCATGTGAGTACATGTTTTCATACCATGTGGTCATCTTGCTTGTTGCATTGAATGTATTGAAAAATTAGAAAGAAATCGATGTCCGATTTGCAGTACTACTTACGACAACTTTCTTCGAGTTAAAAGACCATAAGAATTGCCTTTGAGTCAAGCAATATTTTTTTGTTTACAAACACTGCTGTCTACTAATTTTAGAACAGAAAACGCTTTATTATTTTTATTTACTCTGTTTTGAAAATAAATTGACTCATATATTTCTTACATTATTTAGAATATATAATAAATATCTGTATGTGCAATATTGCTTTGATTGCATCTGAAATATCTACTTATAATTCGAATTTTACAGGTAAAGTTATGCACTATGAAGTGCCGATATATAATAAGTTTACAAATTGTGTAATGCATACAGATATTTGTTATCCTAAACAAAAAAATGGAAACAGACAAAGATACCAAAGCCAAATGTTAATGTTATATGTAACTTATTGCTATAAACGCATGTTTTACGTTGAAATTAATTGTTTTCTAAATTTAGCTACAAATCAGTTATAACTAGACATTTTGCACTTTGTATGATTTGTTGTAATAATTAATACCTTTCAAAATGCCTGATTATAGAAACTTTAGTTCCTAATTAAGCTTAATCATAATTAGTATAAGTAAGTTCTCTGTTACCAAAATGGGCATTTTATTTCATATACCAAAGATTTATGATAAGAAAGATATTTTGACAACTATTTTTTTTAATATTGTTGCGTATAGTGCAATGCGCTGTGATGATATGCAATTTTCTTTTGTAACTTTTTATCGGAGACAACACTGTATAATACAATTCTTCGTTTTTGATTACAAATGTTTAGTATAAGTATTGTTAGACTTTTATACTGCGCAGAAGGCAGATATAAAATAAAAACTGCGCAAATTGCGGATTTATGACACACAAGATATTTTGATAACTATTTCTTTTAATATTGTTACGTATAGTACAATGCGCTGTGATGATATGCGATTTTCTTTTGTAACTTTTTTTCGGAGACAACACTATATATTATAATTCTTCGTATTTGATTTGAAATATTCAGTATAAGTATTGTTATACCGCTATTGCGCAGGAGGCAGATATAAAATAACATTACGGAAATTGTCATAAATATACATACGTTTTATTAAACAGAAATAGAGTTTGTAACTTTTATCTCCGTACATAAATTTTAATGTGTTATGTAATTTTTTATCCTTTTCTATTCTTATCCTTACCCATATACTATGAATCACTTCTGATCCCAAAGAACATTGCCAACATGTAAAAATGGTGAAAACTATTGCAATTTTTGACCCAAGTATCAATTACAACGATATGTCGCGCATCTTCGTGTCCAACTGCACAGGCCGCGCATTTTCGTGTGCAAACGAACAGATCGCGAATTCTCGTGTGCAAACGAACAGATCGCGCATTTTCGTGTGCAAACGAACAGATCGCGAATTCTCGTGTGCAAACGAACAGATCGCGTATTCTCGTGTGCAAACGAACAGATCGCGCATTTTCGTGTCCAAGTGAACAGGTCGCGAATTCTCGTGTGCAAACGAACAGATCGCGCATTTTCGTGTCCAACTGCACAGGCCGCGCATTTTCGTGTGCAAACGAACAGGTCGCGAATTCTTGTGTGCAAACGAACAGATCGCGCATTTTCGTGTCCAACTGCACAGGCCGCGCATTTTCGTGTGCAAACGAACAGGTCGCAAACTGCACAGGCCGCGCATTTTCGTGTCCAACTGCACAGGCCGCGCATTTTCGTGTGCAAACGAACAGGTCGCGAACTCTTGTGTGCAAACGAACAGATCGCGCATTTTCGTGTCCAAGTGAACAGGTCGCGAATTCTCGTGTGCAAACGAACAGATCGCGCTTTTTCGTGTCCAAGTGAGCGGCGAGCACTTTTACGGTGTCCAAATGAACCGTGTCCAAATGAACCGTGTCCAAATGAACGGTGTCCAAACGAACCGTGTCCAAATGATTCGTGTCTAAACGAACGGTGTCCAATTTGCCGTGTCCAAACGAACGGTGTCCAATTCACCGTGTCCAAATGAGCCGTGTCCAAGTGAACCGTGTCCAAATAAACGGTGTCCAAATGAACCGTGTCCATAAAAACGGTGTCCATTTGATCGTGTCCAAATGAACGGTGTCCAAATGAACCGTGTCCAAGTGCAGGCCACTCAAGTTCACGCCCCGGCCGCACCAGAAGACGCGCATCTGAGACCGTCCGCTGGACGCCCTGCTCGATACCGGATCGGACATCTCCTTCGTCAACGAGCACACCGCCCAACTCGCGCAGAACCTCGGCTTCCCCGTGACCCCGGAGGAAGGGCAAGTCCAGCTCGCCAACGGGCAGCATATCACGTTACCGGGCCGCGTCCGGCTACTAATTCAGACCACCGGCAAAACGATCTGGCATTCGTTTACAATTATGCCAAACCTGAGAAGCGCGGTATTACTCGGGGTCGATCTGGAAGGATACTCATTCACAGTAATTACCGACCACCAATCCCTCCGCTGACTGCAAAAATTAGATGCACCCACCGGCAGGTTGGGACGCTGAGCATTCGAGCTCCAACAATACGATATGGACATCAAATACCGCAAGGGAGCCCTCAACCGGGTCGCGGACGCCCTGTCGCGTCAAAACACCGCCGCCGCCGTCACGACCCCGCCCCGCTGCTCGTGGTACCGCCGGACGCTACAAGCAGTGCAAAACACTCTCCGGGAACACCCCGATTACGAGGTGAGGGACGGGAAAATGTATCGGCACATATTGCACAACCTCGACTTTAACGAAACCCCGCCCGAAGCCCAATGGAAGGAATGCGTAGCTAAGGAATTGCGCTCCGAGATCCTTCACCAAAATCACGACGCCCTCACCGCCGGACATCTCGGCATCGCAAAAACGATCACTCGCGTCGCCCAGTTATGTTACTGGCCCGGCATGTTCCGGGAAATCGCACAATATGTATGAAACTGCCCTCGGTGCCTAAGGCACAAAGTCGCGCAAACCCGACCGGCGGGAACACTGCACGCCACGTCCGTCACCCGCCCGTGGCAACAGGTCACCCTCGACCTAATCGGACCGCTGCCGCGATCGAAGCAAGGCCACACATGGCTCCTAACAATGCAGGACCGCTTCTCCAAGTGGTTGAAGATGCGCCATTGCGTCGCGCCACCGCCACCGCCGTAACCACGCACATCGCCAAAGCGATTATATTCCGCCACGGCTGCTCCGACACGATATTATCGGACAACGGCACGCAGCTCCGTTCCAGTAAACTCGCAAAAATGCTCGCCGCCCATGACGTCCGACACGTATACGCACCGGTTCACGCGCCGCATTGCAACCCGGTCGAGCGAACAAACCGGGTTGTAAAAACAATGATTTCGCAATACGTCGACTGAAACCACCGTAATTGGGATGAGCGCATCCCCGAACTCCAATTCGCGTATAATACGGCCCGCCACGAAGCCACCGGCTACACCCCCGCGTATCTCATTTTCGGCCGAGAACCAATCTCCCTTCTCAACTGGGAGACTGCCCCAAGCACCATGGCCGCTCCACCGGACGAAACGCGCCGACACCTCGAGGAGGCCTACGAGCTCGTACGTATACATTTGGCGCGAGCGTTTCAGAGACAGGAAAAATACTATAATCTACGACGCCGACAATGGGCACCGAAAGTCGGGGAGTGGGTATGGATACGCGAATACCCACTCTCCAATAAAGCCGCCGCGTTTAACGCTAAACTAGCGCCAAAGTTCCGCGGCCCCCTCGAGGTGCGCCGAATTGTATCACCGGTAATCGTCGATCTCCGCGACAGAAGCGGCAAGTGGAGCCGCCATATCCACGTACAAGATTTAAAACCCGCCCCCGCCGCCCCCGCGCCTGACAACAACGAAGAGGACAATGACACCAAAACCGAAACCGACGCTGGCGAAAACAACGAACCTGACATCGAGGATGACAGCAGTACCAAAACAGAAACCGACAACGATGACAACACGGAACCGGGAGATAACGGCAATAACAATAACAACGAAACAAATTCGGAGGACGACGACGAAGCCGAAGATTAGGCAAAAAACAAACCGCCCCACTCCCAAAAAGGAAAATAAACGCCGGCGCCGAAAAGAAAAACACAGACGAGCCATGGAGACCGACCAGAGCAAGTCAACGGAGAGCGATATTCTCGCAGAGATCGAAAAGATCCTGGCAGAGCCAGTACAGTACGATCCGGCCTACCCAGGATTCGGCGCAACCTGGACGAAGATCTTCGCCCCAGGCACCGCCGCCACCGCCGCCATCCTCGCAAAACCCGCGGTCGCACCGCCGACACGAAAACCCGTGCCGACGATCGGCTGCAGGGTACAGCGCTCGGACGAGCAACAACGGCGAAAACTGGAATGGCTTACCACCCCGCCACCGCCACTGAGCCAGACGAGGCCACAATCCGCACCTACGATCGTCCGCATCGAAAAGAAGAACGTGGACCTCGCAGCTATACGGGACCGTCTAACGACCAAGCCCCGGGCATCGCCAGCAACACCGGCCAACAACCCGCCGGCGTCGGCAAAACCTCCGCCGCAACCGGAACCAGCCACGGCAGAGAGTCCCGCGCCGCGCCAACCGCAACCACCTCCGGCCGAGCTCCGACCCTTGCGGGCCGAAAGGACAAAGCCGCCACCTCCAATCCCGGTAGAAGTGGAGGACGAGCATATTGTTTGGGTGCCACACTACCACGCTCACGTGTCACGCCAGCACAAGACAAGGTCCCGAGGAAAGAGATGGCATATTCGGTTCAACAACACCGGCACCGTACGCACAATCCGAGAGATCAAACCTAAAACCTAGAGCGCCGAATTCGCGCTTTCCAAGGAGGGGGTTGATGTAACGATGCACCCCCGAACATGCATCGTTCCGGCCCAAACACCTCGCCGAAGCCACCCCGCCGACCACCCGCGGGGTAAAGACCGGGCACGGTGTGCCCATATTTTTTGTAACATATAATAAAGTCCGCGAACGGACTTAACGCGGCAACCGCCTCACCGCGCCGAGCGGTGCCGAAGGCAGCCGAACACCGCCGAACGCGATCGCAGCGTCGGGACGCCGTAAACACCGATCGTTCCGCCGCACCGTCCCGGCGCTCGCGATCGCCGCCGCTACCCCCACCACGCCGCGACGCCGCAGCGACGCCGCCGCGACGCGTATATAAGCCCGGCGTTGCTGGCACAGAGCGCGATTCTCGATCACCCGTCTTTCCGACAACACCGATCCTGAATGCCTGCACTAAGCCAGTCCGAACGTAAGGTAGAGCGCCTCTGGCATTCTCTGTCTTCGCCGAGTGTGTCTCGGCTAACGACCAGCTTTTCGTAGTTATCCGAATCACCCGAAGCCGTCCGAATAAGAAGGTAGAGCGCCCCCGGCATTCTCTGTCTTCGCCGAGTGTGTCTCGGCGAAGGACCCGCTTCTCTCTATTATCCCAAGCATCCGAAGCCTGTCCGGACAAGAAGGTAGAGCGCCTCCGGCATTCTCTGTCTTCGCCGAGTGTGTCTCGGCCGGCGACCCGCTTCACCCGCGTTCCCCACGCTTCGCGATCCATATCGCCGCCGCGCTTTGCGCCATTTTCCCGTGCTCCGGGCCACGCCGACCGGGCAACCGGCACCACCCCGGACCAATACCTACCACCACGCGATCCGGTCCACGAGGCGAACGAAAAGCGCCGGCTCCGCCCTGCACATACCGCGGGTTTTCCCGCGCTACCCGCGGCCAAACCAACGACGCCTCATACGCACGCCCAACCGTCGAAAACCGCGCGGGCACACGCGAGCGAACCCAGCCTAAGCCGTACACGCGTATTGACACATTGCAAATGTCGCGAGTGTATATTGTTAAAGAATAAACGTTACTATTTTCTGTTAACCGAGACACGCCTTCATTTTGCTAACCTCGCCACCCGTCTGCTTCTCCGCACCTCCTTCGAATCCAGGCCCGCCGCGATCTAGATCCGCGCTTCGAAGTCAGGTTGTTTTAAATCTCCACCTGAGTACCAGTCTTGTCTTGGGTTCTCATCATCTCCTGTCTTGCGAATCTGGTCTATGTGCCGCTCCCAGATCCGACCATCATCTAACGCGATCGTATAATGTAACTTTCCGGTACGACGAATGGCTTTACCAAAACGCCATTTAACTTTATTCCTGTAGTCTCTACATTGTACTCTCTCTCCCACCTCAAATATTCTACATGTCTTAAACGTTGTATTTGTACATTTCTTTGGCTCGTCCGGTAAACATACCGTTGAGTTATACGCATTCTTCCTTTAAAAATTCGATCGCATGGAGCTACGCCTGTAATACAATGTGGAGTTACTCAATATTGTACTAAAAAGTCTTGTACCGCATCTTCTAACGTTAGTCCCTTATTTCTAGGATCCGCAAGCATCTTTCGCAAAAAGTTTTTCACCGTTTGCATAAACTTTTCTGCCAATCCATTTGTTGACGGATAATACGGAGCAGTAAATTTCGGTGTAATTCCTTTTGACTTTAAAAATTGTAAAAATTCCGTGGAACGGAAATTGCTACTACAGTATCCATTACCATTATTTTTGGATAACCAAAGTTGGTGAACATCTTTTTGCATTCGTTAATCGTGGTTTTCGCGGTAATATTCTTAATTATCCGAACAAAAGGCCACTTCGAATATGCATCCATAACTACGAAAAAGTAATGGTTCATAAATGGTCCCGCATAGTCCACATGTACATGTTCGAAGGGGACTTCTGCTGGCTCTCACTCATGTACTTCGACCTTCGTTGGGTCGTTACGCACTTTGTTACATGTATTACAATTACTTGCTAATCTCTCAATTGCTTTGTCCACGCCAGGTTACCAGAAAGCATTTCTCGCTAATGCCTTTATCCTCACTACGCCAAAATGACTTTTATGTAATTCTCGCAGAAAACGCTGTCGCGTAATTGACTAGGGACTACGGCTTTCCTATTATAAAGGAGGACACCTTGTTGAATACTAAAAGCTGCTTGGTATTTTCTTTTTTTCATGTAAATCTTCAAGGATATTACTTAACTGTACATCATTTGCTGTAGCGCGTGCTAATTCCTCCACTGTAATGGGCAAGTTTTGTACTGTATCAATTTCATAGACGTCTATTACATCGCGTTCCGCTGTTGTTGACGTCGGCAACAGTAGTCGTGATAGACAATCCGCGTTAGAATGTAATTTCGTATTCTTATACTTAATATCGAATAAAAAACCCTGTAAAAATACCGCGTAATGCTGCATTCGCAGCGCTGTGTATGCAGGCAGCGCGTTGATCGGAGAAAATATTTGCACTAGGGGCCTGTGATCAGTATACAACGTAAATTTGTTCCCATAGAGATATTGATGAAATTTCTTCACACAAAAAATGATCGCATATTTGCCTCTTTATCAATTTGCGTGTATCGCTTTTGGGTCTCTGACAGAGACTGGGACGCGTACTGTAATACTCGCTCTGTACCGTCCAGATAGCGGTGTGACAAAACCGCACCTACGCTGTAAGGACTAGCATCCGTAGCCAGAATCAATGGAAGTTTTGTGTTAAAATGTGCAAGCACTGTATCGCTTTTAAAATTCTTTTTCGCAGCTTGAAAAGCCTGTTCATAACTACGCGACCATTTAAAACAAACATTTTTCTGTAGTAGTTTATGTAACGGTGCTAATATCGTACTCAAATTCTTAATGAATTGACCATAATAATTCACCATACCAAGGAATGAGCGTAATTCCATAACATTTTTCGGTTTTGGCATTTGATCAATAGCTTGTATCTTCTTTGCAGTTTTATGTAATCCATTTTTGTCTATCTTATATCCGCAATAATCCATGCTATTTTGGAAAAATTTGCACTTATTTTCATTGATTCTGATATTGGCTTTCGCGAGGCGCTGCAGTACCATCTCAAGTCGCTGCAAATGAACCTTATCATTTGGACCGGTTATTCTAATGTCATCCAGAAAGACTGATACTCCGGGTATATCCCCTAGAATATCTTCCATCTCGCGCTGCCAGATCGCTGGCGCCGAAGCCGTACCGTACATCAATCTTTGTGCTTCGATATAATCCCTTGTGCGTACTAAGTGTAAGTAATTCGCGATCTTCGACACAAACCTCAAGCTGCAAATATGCTTGTTTTAGATCTATTTTCGAGAATTTTTCTCCGCCTGCCATTGACGAGAATAATTCGTCTGTCGTTGGCAGTGGATGTTCGTCAACCACTAAGTATGGGTGTATCGTAACCTTGAAATCCCCGCAAATACGAACCGTGTTATCACGTTTAAGAACGGGTACAATAGGCGTAGCCCATCTGGATGCATTTACCATCTCTAAAATACCGGCTTGAACTAGCGACTGCAGCTTCTCTTCAACGAGTGGTAATAACTTAAAAGGAATTGTACGTGCTTTTAAGACCGGTTTAACATTTTCCTTTAATGTCAGACTAGCTTGTAACCCTTTTATTTTTGTAGAGTGTGGATCTAACCCATTTCGATACTGTTGTAATAATCGCGCAATTGTCTCTTGTGTATTATCGCGTAATTGTACATTATTTATTGATTCCGTTAGTTGTATTTGTAACTGTCGTATCCACTCACGCCCTAAAAGTGACTCACGCTCGACATTTGAAACGTACAGGTTAAGTTTAACAGTTTTTCCGCGCAACGTAACCGTCACGGGTACGACTCCAACGATTTGAATCGGCGTTTTGCAAAACGTAATTAACTGTAAGGACGTTGGACACGGACGTCGATTTTGAAATTGTTCCCGCAGCATTCGGATACTCACGATTGTAACCGCTGCACCGCTATCGATTTCAAAACGCAGGGGGCGACCGTCCACCATAAGTGTCGCAAAAAACTTATCTCGGAATTCGGTGTGTTCTAGGAGTAGCACTTCCTCGATCTGGTTGGTGGTTGCTCGCTTCGCACTCATGCATACTTTTTGTAAGTGGCCTGGCGTACCGCAATTGTTACATTTAATATTCCTATCTAGGGTACATTTATTCGTTAAATGTTTGCCACTACACCTGAAACAAGATACATTATACATGGTATTGACACGAGATTTATTGTTATTGGATTGAACTGCCTTATTTTCTGCCTTCGCCGATTTTGTAAAGGGTTTTCGCTTGGGCTGAGATTTCTTCTCTGGCTTTTTGTCCTTGGCCCCCATGTAGCTAGTTGTCCTTGGCCGCCGGCACCGTCGATCCTGATTGCAGTTGCTGAGCATCCTTCTCAGATAACTCCATGGCTGTAACCACCTGCACAGCCTTATCGAACGTCAGGTCCTTCATCTCCAGCAGCCGGGACTGGGCTCGATGACTCGCCAGCCCGAACACGAATTGGTTGCGTAGGGCCGTTTTCAAATATGGCCCGAAATTGCAATGGACATTCAACTTGTGTAGCGCGGCAACAAAGTCTTTGATGCTCTCTCCGTCACTTTGCTTCCGTTGGTAAAAAGAAATTTTCGGCAATTTCCAGGGGTACTGGTGCATAGAATTCCGTGAGGTTATCGACCAACGTATTGAAGGGAACTGTATATGGATCTGTCGGTGCCAGTTTGTTGACATATAACGTCGAATGCTGTAGATCCAATAAAATGTAACAAGTACATAATCTTCTGCTCGTCCGACACTTTGAAAATTTTTGCCGCAGCCGTGAATCTTTGTAACCACCGGTTCCAATCCGTGGTTGCTGGATCAAACGTATCGATGCTGAAGCTACCGTGTAACACGACCTCCACCATTTTGTACTTTCGCACTGGATTCTAGATTGTTCCACGTACCGATTTCTGGATTGTTCCACGTACCGATTTCTGTAACATGTATCGTACTAGTGTATTGTAGTCTTGAAACGCGTAATTCACTCTGTAGAGCTATGTACTGTCCCGTCTGATATCTTTCCCTTTTGTAGTAAGATCGCCGTTAGCTCACGTTACACAGGGCACTTGGCGCACACACAAGTATTGCTTTTCCTCGTGCAGTCACCGTTACCCGTTAAGCGGCGATCCCATAATGTAGAATGTGCTGTGTACAAATGTAGAGCAGAAATTGTTCCACATTGTGAGCTTCCTAAACATCGCAAGCAAACATTCAGACCAATGAATTATCAATTTCGGAGGGAGAATTAGATGAGAGGGATAATGTTGGCTCTGCGATTAGGAGGGAGAATGAAGGAGAGCTCGCAAATGTGAATGAAAACATAGAATATAACAATACTGAACTCGAGCAAGTCATTAAGTTAGAGGATATACAGACAATAGAGAATATAGAAGAAATGTGTGAAAACTCAGTAATTGAAAAAGTAAAGAAACTAGAAAAAATAAATGAGGCAATGTTATGGCATGTTAGATTAGGTCATGCATCGTTAAATTATCTAAGACAGCTACAAAAAGTAGAAAAGAGATTAGAGACAGTTAAGTTTGATAACTCCATATTAGAGTGTGAAGTCTGTATAATGGCAAAGATGGCAAAACTGCCGTTTAAAGAAAACAGAAATAGAGCACAGAGACCACTACAGTTAATACATACGGACATCATGGGTCCAATAAAACCTACATCCTATCCAGGACAAAAGAGGTTTATAATCACATTTATAGACGACTATTCTAGACTAGCGAAAGCCTACTCTCTGAAGACAAAAGATGAATCGGGAGAGGCTCTAGAGCAGTATCTAATATTCGAGAAATCTACTAGAAAAGGAAGAAAAGCTATGCTACGTGAAGTCAGATCAAGGCAAGGAATTCACGGGAGGTACTTTTAAAGAGGTATTAAAAATAGAAAAGATAGAAGCCATATTTGCACCACCGTACACTCCGGAACATAATGGAGTTGCAGAAAGGTTCAACAGAACGTTGCAAGAGAAAGTAAGAACATATATGTTCAACTCGGGATTACGAAAGAGTATGTGGGAGTTGGCAGTTGACGCTGCTGTGCATGCGTACAACAGATCTCCACACAAAACTATAGAGTACGAGATCCCGTTGAAGAAGTTCTCACCAGAAACGAGTTGTCATTTTGAGCAAATAAAGAGATTCGGATGCATTGGATATGCAAGAGTACCAAAGCTTAAGTCGAAATTTGATAAGAGAGCTGTAGAATATGTATTTTATTTTGAAAAAGTTTGTATTGCCGCGCTACATTAAGGCCGGATGTATTGAAGAGGGAGTCGCTGCTGCCCTCGAGAGAGTCAGTTCGCTACCAACAAGAGACACGGTCGAACGTATTCAGTCATTTTTGTGAAGTAAGAAATATATTTCTCTTAAAACATCCGCGCGTAATCTCTTACACCCAGAATCCAGCCATCCTAACGCCCATACCCTACAAATCAGAAGTGGGATTCGCGAGAGATTGCACGGGAATTACGCGAGAGGAACGAATTTCGTATAACGGCAGTGCGTGTGTGCGAGAACAAAGACATCGTTCGAGCACTGCGTGGTAGTACGTTCGGCAGATGCATTTATGGGCTGTGTGCTAGCATTGTGTCGAAGTGAACCGAATTTATGATTAATCAGGGTCTGTCGATCCTGTGGACGAAAGACATTGACTGAAGGGGCTCTTCGTGTGTCGAAAGCCATCGGCGGTTATTGTCCGCCATTTTGAGTGCGTGTGTGCGAGGACGAAGACGTCGTTCGAGAACTTTTGTGCAGCATGACGACGCCGTTCAAGAACTTTCGCGCAGCGTGAAATATCTGCAGAGCTTTTCCGGTGATAAGTCACGGGTCGGTAATATCGGAAGCGTGTTGCCAGAAGAGTGAGAGATCGGTAACTCTGTGGTGTGAGACAGTTGGTGTGACAGCTGAGACTTTAGGTTACGTGACGGTGTTGATTGTGAGTACGCGATTGACAGTTTCGTACGGTGATTACGAAGTAATATAAGAAAATAGAAACGGTACGATGGAGGCAGCGAGTCGGTTTAAGACATCTCAGCTTAAGGAAAAACTGAGAGAACGTAACCTGTCGACGGCAGGAGTGAAGACTGACTTAATAAATTGCTTGATAGAAGCGGATCCTGACGGGACGTGAATGAACGCGGACGACCTTACGGGTGACGAAGAAGAAAGAAGAGACGCTCAACTTCAATTGGAACGTGACAGAGCGGAATTATTACGTCAAGAATTAGAGGTTATGAGACGAGAACGAGACGTAGCACAATTGGAAACGGAGTTAGCTCGACGAGAGCTCGAGTTGGCAATTGCAGCAAATCCAGAGAATCGAGGATATCTCCAGCAACCAGAGGCGAGGCCAATGAATAATGTACAGCGAGCGGAAGCACCAACGCCGCCACAACTGCGTGCAGATGTCAAGGGTATAGGAGAGTTACTGGGCGAATTCGACGGAGCAAATCGCTATTTTGAAGATTGGGAGAAGCAAGTCCGATTAGTTAAGAGGCTTTTTGCGGTCGATGACACTATTATGAAAATAATTATCAGCTCCAAACTTAAAGGAAAAGCGGATCGATGGTTTTACTCAAAATCGGAGCATACAGAGATGACGTTGGATGCATTGCTTTCGGCGATGAAGGACGGATTCGACCAAAGACCAAGCAAAGTGGATCGTCTTAAAAAGTTCGAATTGCGAGTGTGGCAGCCGAATGAATCGTTCAATAATTATTATCACGAAAAACTTATTTTGGGTAATTTAGTGCCAATTGAAGAAGATGAATTATTGGACTTTTTAACGGAAGGAATACCTGATCAAACGTTACGGAATCAGGTACGTATGCAGAACTTTGGATCAGTGAAAGACTTGTTAAACGGGTTTGGTAAGATCTCCTTTTCGCATCGTGTTAAAAAGGACTTGCCACAAGGGGAGAAATCAAGTGCAGATAAGATTTCAGTCGAAAAAACGAAATCTGAAGCCAAGGTGCAGAAGACAGCCGGGAAAAAAGAGATCAGTGGACGATCGATGAAATGTTACAATTGTAACAAATTAGGACACATTTCGAAAGACTGTACAAAACCAAAGAGAGAACGTGGATCTTGCTACAATTGTGGCAATACGGAGCACTTGGCGAAGGATTGTCCGAGTAAGAAACCGAAGGAAGTAAAGGAGAAGTCACCGGTCGCCAATGTGTACGAGGACCCAGAGGAGGAAACCGATGTCGAACATAGGAAGATTGTGACATATGAAATAAAAGACTCTAGTTTACGGCGAGTATTGTGCTTAGATACGCTTCTCGATACAGGTAGCCCAATTAGTTTTGTTAAGGAACGGTTTATCGATAAGCAGGGACTTCTTCCATTAGATGCATCAGATCGCGAATACTGTGGGTGTAAAAAGGTGCAATTAAAGTTTTTAGGTAAAGTTTACATGACGGTTTCTATTGATGATGTTGCTAAGGAAAATGTTAGAATTAATGTTGCGTCAGAAGATACGTCAGTATCACCAGCTTTATTAGGTAGAGATGTATTGCATAAATTCGGTATTAGATTAACGTTGCCGATGAATAAAAATGCTTGGCGGGAAAATGATATTAACGCAATTGAAGTCGCAGATGATCCCGCTGATGAGTTACAGATAAACCCTAAAATATCTTACGAAACAGAAGTGGAGCTAAAACAAATTTTTCAGGAGTTATACGTAGAATATCCGAGGCCTTCTGAGCCAAAAATAAAAGATGAATTGAAATTACGATTGAATAATCCGCAGCCGTTTTATTGCACGCCGCGCAGACTTTCTTATGATAAAACAGAAAAACTTTGGGTGATTCTAAAGGAATTATTAGAGAAAGGGTATATACGACCTAGTGATTCTGAGTTTACCTCGCCTATAGTTTTAGTAGAAAAGAAAAACGGACAATTAGGTATGTGTGTGGATTACAGGTTTCTTAATAAAGTTTTAGCGCGAGATAATTTCCCTCTTCTTATCATCAAGGATCAAATAGTAATTGCGAGGAATAAAAAATATTTTACAGTTTTGGATCTGAAAAATGGGTTCCACCATATCCCGGTTGAGGAAGAATCAATTAAATACACGTCGTTTGTTACTCCATTAGGTCAGTTTGAGTGGGTAAGAATAAGAATGCCTTTGGGGTTAAAAATGGGACCACCGAAATTTCAGCGCTTTATATATAGAATTTTATCAGAGCTCAGTTATTATTTCTGTATAACAATCTACATGGACGATATATTAATAGCGACTGAGACTATTGAACAGCATTTAGAGATCCTAAAAAAAAGTCTTTAAGATTCTTTCAGAAAATCTATTGGAGTTGCGAATTGACAAATGCTATTTTCTTCAGACCGAAGTAGAATACCTGAGGTATATTATTTCAGAGCAGGGTGTAAAGCCAACGCGGAGGGGTATTGAGGCCGTCGAGAAGTTTCCGATTCCTACAAGTATACGGGACGTTCGTAGTTTTATTGGACTTTGTTCCTATTTCAGGAAATTTATAGAACATTTTGCGACTATTGCTAAACCCCTTTATGATCTGACAAAAGCCAACGCAACGTTTCAATTCGGAGAAAAAGAAAGCTTTATGCAAAAGAAAGCAGATGGTAAGATGCACCCGATATTTTATTATTCTAAGCGAACGACTGAAAGCGAATCGAAACTTCACAGTTTTGAACTGGAGACTCTTGCGATAATTTATGCTTTGGAACGATTTCGAATTTATCCTCAAGGATTAAAATTCAAAATTATAACTGATTGTAACGCTGTCACTATGATACTAAAAAAGAAAGATATAAATCGTAGGGTCGAAAGGTGGGCAATTGCATTGCTCGATTATGATTATGAGTTGGAACATCGTGCGGGTACGCGTATGCGTCACGTAGATGTTCTTAGTAGAGCCATCGGAGTTATCGAGGAAAACCCATTTGAATGGAATATTGCGATATGTCAGGGACAAGATCCCAAAATTGTAGAAATTTGTAATAAGCTCGAAAAATCTGAAGACAAGTTCTATGAAATGAGAAACGGGTTGGTGTATCGTAAGTACGGTAATAAGATATTGTTTTATGTTCCGGAGCAAATGGAAAGAAATGTTCTGTATAAATATCACGATGAGTTAGGACATGTAGGTACTGAGAAGTCAGCTCAAGCGATACTTGAAAACTATTGGTTCCCGAAATTGCGTGAGAAGGTAAGTTGCCATGTTAAGAATTGCCTCAAGTGCATCGCGTTTTCTCCAGTTAGCGGGAAAGTTGAAGGATTTATACATTCTATTCCGAAAGGAAATGTCCCTTTTAGTACCGTTCACGTTCATAATCTGGGACCAATAGATAAACAGCGGTTGATTAAACAACATTTGTTAGTCGTAGTAGATTCTTTTACCAAGTCTGTGAAACTCTATCCGACTAAAACGACTTCTAGTAAAGAGCCAATTAATTGTCTTCAATTATATTTTGAGCATTATTCGCGGCCGAGGGTTATGATTACGGATAGAGGTACCTGTTTTACGAGTTCCGAATTTAAAGACTTCATGAATGACAATGGAGTTGAACATATTAAGATCGCGACAGGTTCACCTCAGGCTAATGGCCAGGTTGAGAGGGTAAATCGGACCCTGACTCCCATGTTAGCTAAATTATCTGACAATTCCGCGGGCAAGCACTGGTACAAAATTGTCGCCGATGCTGAGTATGCATTAAATAACTCTGTAAGTAAATCTACGGGGGAAACGCCTAGTCAATTATTGTTTGGCATAAAACAGCGTGCGAAATCTGCGGATAGTCTATGCGAATATTTACAGAATGAAAGCGAGTCAGAGCGACCTGATATTGATAAGATTCGAGAGCGTGCGTCTGATAGAATCCTACGATTGCAAACGTATAACAAAGAATACGCTGATGGAAAACGTAAAGAAGCGCATAAGTACTTAGTAGGCGATCTAGTTTCAATTAAGAACTTTGATAGTACGGTAGGAGCATCACAGAAGCTTAAACCCGTATTTAAAGAACCTTATAAAATAGCGGAGCAGCTGGGGAATGATAGGTATACCATTATACTGATGTAGAAGAATTTCAGAATACCATGTGACCCTACCGTGGTACCTGGCAAGCCGTAAATCTGAGACCATGGTGTCAAGCAAAAGATGCAAAGATCTTATCCTAGTCTAGTTAGACATAAGTTCAGTTCCTGTTAGAAGTAAGACTTAAGTTTAGTTAAGCCTCTTGCACAATAGGCAATAGCGATAGCGATAGCGACAGCGATAGCAATAGCGATATAAATTTATCGCCATCCAATGAATGGTGCGATAGGAATAAAAGCGTAGAACCAATCAGAAATCGTGTAGCCTTCTTACCGTCTGATTCAGATATGAACGTAGCACATAACCTGTAATTGTCAAAGCGGTTAAATTCCACATCGACTGTACAATTCTGCAACAGATTTTGGAGTATATACTTTTTTAAGTTAAATATTACTTGGTAAGTACTTCTGAAACGTATTTATTTATATACATATGTATACTTATGTATATACATTGTCCTATGTGTTATATTTTAACAAATATCTGTTTCAGGTTAACTTACGATGGAAGATGAAGAGTTATTGTTATTTATTTGTACAATGCAAATAGCTGTGGCAGCATTGTACACCGCGTGGAAGGCCGAAAAAAGCAAGCGTTGGAAAAACCGCCGATAGTGGGTACGTCCCATAAATAGAGGACGAGCGGCGTATGGCGACTTTGCAACTCTATTTTCAGAACTGAAAGAAGACCCGGATCTCTTTTTCCGGTATACGAGAATGGATGTGCCTACATTTTATGAACTGCTCCAGTTAGTGGACCCACACTTGCAAAAAAGGAGTATAAGACCATCGATATGTCCAGAACAACGTCTCGCAATAACATTGAGGTAAATTTGTTATTGAAGTAAATCATATTGTTTATAGATCTCTTGAGAAAGATTCAAACTCCAAGGATCGAAACGTCGTAACGTTTATTTTTAATTTCTTTTGCCAAAAGGTTGTTGAAATAAATACTTCTTTTGTTAAATCATATTTACTTCAAATGGTATACTACTTTTTATTTATTAATTGCATTTTTAATAATCAATATAATCCCCCTTCTTTGTACATATAACTAGATAAGAAAATTTTGCAAAAAAAGCTACAGCCCATAAAATTAAAGTAAAGTAAAAAAATTTAATATTATTTTTTAAATTAATAAAGAAATACATTATTAAAATATTAATTTTGTTACAGATATTTGGCAACAGGAGATCGATTAAATGTTATCTGTAGCTCTAGCCTATAGAGTAGGAGAGTCCACAGCTCATATCATCGTTAAAGAAACATGCTCCGTTATAGCAAATGTTTTAATGCCAATCTGCATAAAACCTCCAACAGAAGAACAATGGAAAAAGATCTGCGTAGATTTTTTAGCTTTGTGGAATTTGCCAAATTGTGTCGGAGCGATTGATGGTAAACACATTATCATTCAGGCACCTCCGAACTCTGGATCTGTTTATTTCAATTATAAGAAGACATTTAGCATCGTGCTGATGGCTGTTTGTGATGCTAGATATCGATTTACGTTGTTCGATATTGACGCGTATGGCAGCGATTCTGATGGAGGAATTCTGTCAAAATCAGCCTTCGGAAAAGCTTTATATGGAGATACACTCAACTTGCCAAAAGGAACAGCTCGTCTACCAGGAAGCGATAAGGAAACGCCTTGTTATTTTGTTGGCGACGAAGCCTTCCAAATGTCGATAAACGTCATGCGACCTTATCCGGGCAGGGCTTTAAATGACCAAAAAAGAATTTTTAACTATCGACTCTCACGAGCTAGGAGAACAATTGAAAATACATTTGGTATCCTTGCAGCCAGATGGAGGATACTTCGGAGGCCAATTTGCGCTGGGCCAGAAGTCGTCGACAAATTTGTGCTAGCAGCAATGTGTTTGCACAATTTTATAAAAACAAAAGACGACGAGACAGCACCACAGCAGCAAAGATATTGCCCCCCTCAATTCGCTGATAGAGAAATTGATGGGCAAATAATTAAAGGAGAATGGCGAGAATTACCAGGAAATGATCATTTAAGATCCATCGGAAGATGTGGAGCACATAGAACTACGAGAGAGGCTTATTCGATGCGGGTTACTTTCGTCATATTTTATGACAGCTGCTGGCGAAGTTCCGTGGCAGTACGCATATATACATCAAGGACTACATCGTGATGCGAGTTGAAATTCTGCCGTTTCTGTATATATAATTTTTTAAAACTGACATGTTTTATGCACGCGCTATTCTGCTTTAACATTATACTGTGAAATGGTATAGAAGTAATAATAATAATAATAATATGTATTAATTTATATATTTTAATAAATAAATGGCCTTGAGAATTACCATAAAATATCTATTTATGGTATTTATCTATCTATAGTATTTATTAAAGTTCAAGTTGTCAACAATACAAAATTTCCATAAATTTTTTTTTCAAAATACTTTTCTTTGGTTCAAAAGTCTTTTTTAATTCTGCGGTGACCAGCTTCCCAATAAGGACATCAGAATCGTCATCGTCCGGTGTCGGATTCTTTTTGGAATATACCCGCGATGCCATCGTACTTAAAGTAGTATTAATTTGAGAGAATGCATTTTTTACTAGGTCGATCTTTTGTCTTTTTACTGGTTTTTGGTTTCTCATAAAACAAGTAGACGGAGGACTCAATATTTCAGAATCTGAATCTGAGGGCATCGATTGCTGAAAAAAAGCAGTCGATCAGGGCAAGGAGAAAGTAGTTAACCGCTGTGGTGATGAAGCAGCTGATTGTTTTGATGACGAAATAATTGAGCACTGTGGTGATGAAACAGTTGATCGCTCTGAAGCATTTGATCGTTGTGTTGAAGCAATTGATTGCTGTGACGGTGGAGGTGTCTCGAACGGAGGAGGTAATACCTGCAGGTAATTAAAAAATAAATTCACATTTTCATAAGTGATCTGTTTTTAATCCTTAATTAAATTACTTACAATTACAACAATAAAGACACTCAATATACACACATATTTCTAATTTACTATTAATATTCAATCTATTATTCTAAATAATGAAATGAACTATTACGGTTGTTCTAACATTACTTCTTTCTTACCCAACATTTTGACCAATCTTTTACATTCTCCTCAAAGACTACTTAGGAGAAATAAGTTGTTACAATATGTTTGTCAAAACATTGGCTAAAAAATAAACAACGTTACAACAGAACTGTAAAGGAATCAATTATCTTAATTTGTGGTTCTCAAAAAACCTACCTACAAATAGTTGATCATTTTAATATTAAAATTACTCACTGGTGCAGGTTGCGTGTCAGAAATATCTGTCGAAGCGAGTATCAAATTATCATCGGCTTGCTTAATCGTTGGACTCGATAGCTGCGGCTGTTGCTGCAACGGCGAAGGCGTCCATGACTACAAGTGCAGTTAATTATTTTTTATTACATGTAGTATGTATTTTGTTTTAGCATTTTATTTTTTACATATGTTATTATTATTTGAGTATACTATACTTCTCGTTCCAATGCAGATACGTTGTTCGTGGAATTATTCTGAGAGCGCGATATCTGGTTGTTCACCTTTGGTGAAGTCATTTTCTGTAACAAATAAAATAAGTTTGCAACCCGATTTCTCTCGGTCTCGCTAGCCGAAGGAGCGCGGCTGCAATTGGATTGACTTACCGCCATCAGACGATAGCTCAAAAGGGGATACCGAGGTCAGATTCCTTACCGTAATTCCTGTATCTAAGGTCTTGGACGATACCTTGCGATTGGGCGCCAGGTGCAATTATAGACGCGCACCACGTCTCGGCAATGCTCACCGTAGCCTCAATGGCCTCGTCGCGAGCTCAGGGCGTAAGTCCGCGCGAAAGAGGTGGAGGTGGAGAAGGAGCGTGACACAACCGACACACAAAATAAAGCTCGGCGATAAACAATATTAAGTAGGTATATTTCATATAATAGGCGAACAAATCGTATCGGAAAACCAGGGCCGGACGTCGCTCGAATGGCCGGTACCAACGCGGCAATCGGATCGGCCGTTAGCGCGCGCGGAGTGCGTGATGTTCACGCCCGCGAGACTCCCTTTGCGAACGAAGCTCTCAAGCGAGCCCCGCAATCTCGGTCTGGATACGCGCGACCACGCGGTAACGCCAATCCGCCCCCGTCTTAATCCCCCGATTCCGAACGCACGGCGATTCTTATACGCACGACATGAACGATCTTTATCCACCCGACATGACAATTCTCACCGACTCGACATCAACGATTCGCACACGCACGACACAATATACGCAACGCCACGCAATGGCGCGCTCGCGAGATCCTTCCTCGAGCCGGCGCGACGTTATTTGCCCGCGCACGCGACGCAAAATATCCGCAAGACTCGCGATGCACCACAAGATGCCCGGCGCGGTTTCTCCCGACACGCACACGGGGCTTCCGTACACGACACGCAACAATATACCCGAATACGCAACTCTAAACACAATATGCACCGGAGTGTACCGCCCGCGGTACGCCTCCGTCCACGATTCACAAAACACGCAAGGCGATAGCCGCGAATTGACTGACGATCGTACGCGAGCCTTCGAGTAGGGCTTTCGGAGAGGCTTCTGGCTACGATCTCGGCCGGCCACGGTCCCGCGATCCCGACAAACAGCCGCGATAATTTTTCCGGCACCCACGACGGCGGGAGCCGGTAGCTAAATACGACACGTAATCAGGTTAATTCACACGGCAATCTATTCGATATACACGTTTACTTGCGCCGGGTCGCGACCGAAATCGAGCCCACAATTACTTGGTAGCACCGGAGTGGAGATCTTACAAGCCTGGCTGCTCGCTGCTGCTCGGCGGCGTCGGGGCGCTCGTCCAGGTGTGGCTCCTCGTTAGCGGCTCGATCGACAGTGAGGAGTGGTCTGTTCGGCGGGACCATGGTGGAAGAATACATGGGTGTGCGCAAAACGACTCTTTCTTTGTCTAAAATCTATTGTTTCTTTCTGCACAAATTGCACAAATAAAATTAATAAGTGTAAGTGTAAGTGTTTTCATGTTTTTCAATCCTTTCTCGACAGTGTGGTATTATTTTGAAACATTTCTTGAAACAACTTTTTCTTCTTGCATACTAACATAAGTTTCGAAACATTAGAAATTAAGAAAGTGAGAGTTGTATGAAATAAAAATGTAATTTGTTACAATATTACTATAAATTTTACTTTTAGGTACTCATATTTATATACATTATTTCATTCTGTCAAGTATATTTACATAATTAATACAAAATTACAAACGTTATATATATTGTACATTGTTTTTTCTCGAGTAGACGAGATTGCGCTTATTTGCGCTTTCTTTTTGCAGGAAGAACATTCATTTTTTTTTAACTTTTTTGTCTTTCTTTTTTCTTCCTTTCTTATATTTTCTCTTTTATTAATTTCGTTCACTCTGATGTATGTGCGAGTTCTAACGAGGCATTGTAGCACTTCCTCAGGTACCCAATTTGAATCGTATCCGGAGTTTTTAACGAGGGAGACAACTTTTCGGATGACATAATCTTCAGTTGAAAAGCCTTCACCGTGGAAAGCTACAAAGCATTCATCCACAACTTTGCTTAGATTCATAAGCTCCTCTGATGGATGAATTAGGTACCCTTTGGAAACTGTTTTTACCCAGTCACATTCTTCCGTACGAGAATTGTCAGTAATGTTGATTGTACGCTCTCCTAAAAATGGATATTTTGATATGAAGCGATGGGCTACATAACCCGCAACATATTGTAGTCCTGCTGTTTGGACTATATCGCTGCTATTGGTACAGCTGACTGGTTCCTTCTCTTGATGTTGGATTTTGAAGCCACATTGCATAAAGTTCCACAAGTCGTTTTCTTCATTTTCATTCTCACATACATCATCATCCAAGATTTCTAAATTGTCACTTCTGTCACTCTCATGGACGGAATCCTCCAATAATTTATCGCATGTAATGTAATACAGCTTTCTTTCTTTCACACCTACAAAAGAAATGCATAAGTAAAGTAACTCGAAAACTTATAGTTAGTCGGAAAAAGTCATAGCAAAAAGACAATAGATCTCAAATTTCAAAATCAATTATAGATATTTGTTATCTACTATACAAATGTTGTCTGCAAATGTAATTCCACGAAATGTGAGAAAAAAATAAACAATCAATCCGAAGATATACCAATTTGTGTATATTCATAATCATTGACAAGGTACACTGTTCTTGAGATGAAAGGGTTGAACCGATTGACTTAACATTTTTCTCACAACTTGTTAAATATGTTTGTGAGACAACTATGTAGGCGATGAGAGATTTCTTAATTGTCATACATTTTATGGTAGATTGAATAATTCAACAAAAAATAATTTTTTATTGAAACCAATAGACATTTGTCAAAAAACCCGAATTGATATATCTTCAAAGTGAGTATTACAAACCTTGTTGAGAACGTAGAATTCCGTACGTTGCACAACGAATCAAAAGGCCCTTCTAGTGTACGGTTGACCCTGCCATTTGGTTCCAGCCAAGGATTTCTGAAAAGACATAAAAAAAATAAAGTATAAATAATAAATACTTCCTTTTTAACTTTATCTGGCATTTATTTAAAATTAATTACAAACGACACAACGTTACGACTAGGCACTTCCTAGTTAAATATTTGTAATTATTGATAGGTACACTTGAGAATAACTAGGAAGCGCCTAGTCGAAACGTTGTGTCGTTTGTAATTGATTTTTAATAAATGCCAGATAAAGTCAAGAAGGAAGTATTTATTATTTGAACTTTTTTTTATTTGCTGGCAAAGAAAAGTCTTATACGTCTTTTAAGAATAAAGTTTGTTATTCGTAGTAATGAGTGCAGGATTTGAAAATTCTATTTGTATTTTTCAGCACATGAAAACTGCAGTCGGTAGTAAAAACAGTTTTCAGGCCTTCGGTCTTACCACGAGTAACAAAACGTTCTCAACGGCAGGTTTGTTTGATAATGGAGGATTCACACTGCGTCCGATGTTCGACATACGACGATCCGACATCCAATAGGAAATTTTTGTCTTTAATAATAAATTCTGTTATTGGATATCGGATCGTCGTACGTCGAACATCGGACGTAATGTGAATCCTCCATAAGAATCTGTACTTTATGAGACTTTATCACTGATAATGGTTTTTATAAACTTTTTATTGCCCGTGGTATGACCAAAGATCTGAAGAAAACTGTTTTTTTTTTTATGGCTTTATTGATATCTGTAGTGGTTTGTGGGCACTAAAATATTTATTTATGAGATTATTATTATTAGTAGCGCTAATTAAGTACTTGTAGTGTAATACATACCGACAAGACACTGACGTTGTTGGAGTTTCATGTTGACCTGTCATATCTGCCTTATCCAGCAGACCTAAATCAAGCAAAGGTTCTGTCATCATCCTTGATACGGGTGTTGATGAATGTAGCAAAGATGAAAGTTCCGGCTCAACAGATGAGATTCTCTCCTTTGATGGGCCTGGCACAGGCGACAGACTTGCAGCATTTATTGCTTCTAGAGGTGACGTTGATGGACAAACCAAATTAAAGGTCCGCTTAACAATGTTACAATTTACATTGCCTTTGTCATGTGCCCTAATAAAGAAAATATAAATGTAGTTTTATTGTCACATGGTTCTTGGAGCAACATCCATAGTCATCTTGTCATAAGCGTATGAATATTAATAGTTTATGTTAACTTTATTATTTTTAATAATTATTTTTAAAAAAGGGAGCGTCAATATTTGCTTTGTTTAATAAATTACACATTCAACTTACTGTTCGTTTGTTGTTACCAGATGCAACGTTGGTACAGCAGTTGGCAAAAGTCGTCTTTTAAAAATATTTTATCCTCTTTTTCTCTTCGATTGAATGAAAGATTCCGGAGTAAAGTGTACGGAGCAAATTCGTGCTTAAATAACAGATAAAAGAGATACATTACAAAACTTTTCTGATCTTTCAAACAATATAGTTTTTGTTATTCATGATACAGTATATCAAAATAAACAAATTTAAATTTTATCATGCAGAGGCATACCGTTAACGATGTTCGAAGGCAATATAACTTCTCCAATGCTCCGAAACCATCCTTCACGGATTATTTTGTTATCCGGTAATTTATGAAAATTTGCTTGCTCCGGTGTGCATGTTCTGCAATTTTTTTCACAGTTTTTCACTATGCAGCGCACCATTTTCAACGATTTTTCACGTTTCACGACGCTCACGTTTCGACAGAGAATGTCAACAATGACATATGCAGAAGTAAAGTAAGATCAAGTAAGATAGAAGATAATAACCAGGGAGTGCGAGAAGAATGTTTAAACACCAATCGTACCAAACTTTCAAAGCTAAACATTTTGTTTTTCGCAGTTGCCTGCCCTGTGTTTTTTCGTGCCCCAAAGGCTGAAAAGAGGTGTGGTTTACGAGTTTTGCGCACACCATGTATTCTTCCACTATGGGCGGAACTACGCTGGGCCCCCGCACTTGCGCCCTCAAGCTCGCGGTTTTCCTGCCCCGCCGATTGGTCGTGTGCGTCGCCCTGTCCGCGACGTTGCAGACAATTTTCCGCCATTTTCCCGCGGCCCATTTGATTTGGCTGCTGGTTGCGCGCAGGCCCCTCGCGGTTTCCCGCCCGGCTGGCCAGGCCGTGGCGGCGCCGCTCGGCCCTCGGGGCGCCGTCGAGGGAAGTGTGCGGGTCGCCTACCCGCGCTGCAGTCGCGGTGGTGCACCCGTGTTTATGCTGCGGCGGGGCCGTGTTACGCTGTGCGAGACATTCCTGGCGCTTCTCCAGCGGCAGGCCTCGGTAGCCCGCCCGTCGGTCCGACCCCTCCGCCGTACGTCCTCCGAGCGCCTGTTCTTCCCTCGTCGCGACTAACGTCGGTACATTAGGTCGTGATCCCACGCTCCGGCACCACCTGCCATCCCTACGGAATGTAGCTTAAAAGGGTTAGTTAATGCGAGTGGCCCTTCCTCGACTTGAGTCGAGGCGCCATCCCTAACCTTTCCCTCGGCCGAGCTACCGTCTAGGCGGAGGACGCGACAAATGTCACGTCACAAGTTTTCAAAATATGTTGTTCAAGCAGAATACATGATGTTATTTTAGAAAGAATATAAATTGCTTCTTGTACCCTGAAGTCCTGATTTATTCTTTTCTCTTGATGCATCTTCAAGATTGATGGCTGAGAAAAACTCATATTCGTAATACTTCTAAAATGTTGAAAAGTTATGACAAAAATGTTTACACAGTACCATAAATATCCATAATAATTGTAACAAAAGTATACTAACTTTCTATGAACCATATGCTTTTTTAAAAAGTTAAGGTTCTCAAAGAGAAACCATTTTGGCCGTGTAAGGCTTTCCAGCACCACTCCTGGTTTCTTGTTCGTGCAACGTTCGTTCTTTGCTAAAACGTTGACGGAGACGTGTCCATCGTATTTGACAATCTGATACTGAAAATATAAATAGATGTTATTATTTAACCGCTTGAAAGAAAATGCATGGAGAGAGTGATAGGTAGTTTCATACATGCATAAAGCATGGTTAAATATGTTTAGTAAACAACTTATATTCAATAAATTGTAAATTAAAGAACATTAATAAACAAATATTTTAAATCATAATTAACTTACCTGTCATATTCATAATGCTAGCCATCTCTCTCCATGCATTTTTTTCAATCTCGTGTCCTTGTATTCTCTTTGAGTTTTGTCGTACAGATAAGGACGAGATCGTACAAGATCAATTAACAGTTCGTCACCATATTTGCAATTATCGTTAATGTTGCAATTTTCGTTAACGTTGTCATAATATTCATCCGATGCGTCAAATTGTTCTTCTTCTCTTCCCAAGTTAGTCGTATAATTAAAATGATCCATATCTCTCGAGTCTGACGCTGTATATAGTTGCACCACTTGCGAAATGAGCTTCAACTCCGTCCTGGAGCATATCAAGCAGTTTCACGATGGCCAGGAGGTTTTACTAGAGATGGCGGAGCAGTTGAATAATCTGGCGACGACACGTCCGGTATCCGTGTTGTCCGAAGGCTCGGAAAATGTGGCGAATGCACGGCAGCGGCAGACGATGAATACGTTGCGCACGGAGGAATGTGTGGATAGCGAGGGTAGGCTCTACACCAGAAAAGTAGTGCAAAATGAGAAATTGTGGGACCGTACTCCGATTCGAGTGACAACGTCACAAATTAGCAAAGGCTCCGATGATCAAAAAGTTCTTTTCGAATGTGGAAGGTTAAGGTACGAGAGAAACGCCTGGCGACCGCGTCGATACAAACGTACAAATGCAATCAGTACCTGCAGCAGTTCTCCAAGATGGGAAATTTTCGCGTGCACGCCTGTTTCCGTGGCAATAATCGTTGCGAGCAATGCGATCCTGAGCTTTGCGACCCCTAAAGTATAACCTTTCATATACGTACGGTTCAAAACATTCAAAACGTTCGTCACGGTAAAATTCTGAACGCTGATTGGTTGGCTACAAGGCAATAGATATGGAATTCCAACTCGTCGGAAATTTTGTCGCTATCGCTATCGCTGTCGCTATCGCTATCGCTGTCGCTATCGCTATCGCTATTGTCTATTGTGCAAGGGGCTTTACCAAATACATTTTTATTATTTTAAGACAAAAGTTACTTTGCCGGGACGGTAAGATAGTCAGATATGGCCAAATGTAGAATATGTATTTTATTTTGAAAAAGTTTGTATTGCCGCGCTACATTAAGGCCGGATGTGTTGAAGAGGGAGCCGCTGCTGCCTTCGAGAGAGTCAGTTCGCTACCAACGAGAGACACGGTCGAACGTATTCAGTCTTTTTTGTGAAGTAAGAAATATATTCCTCTTAAAACATCCGCGCGTAATCTCTTACACCCAGAATCCAGCCATCCTAACGCCCATACAGAGCTATTAGAGGTGTGTTGGTGGGATATACCGACACTGGATATATACTCTGGCATCCAAGTACAAGAAAATTTATAGAGTCCCGACACATTCGGTTTAATAAAAAAGTAACATATAAAAATGTATATCAAAACAGTCAAACAGAAGAAGAAAAAGACTCAAATAAAAACTAGATGAAAGAATTCGTAGAAGATGAGGAAAAGGGAGAACAAAAACTGGAGATTCCTGAAAAAAAGAAAAGAAGTAGACCGAGAAAACAAACAACACAACTAGATGAACCGAAACAGAAAGTCGAACAATAGGAAAGTAAAACTCCAATGACTAGAAGTAAAACCAAAAGAAAACTAGAAGATAATGGAGAATCTAACGTGCGGAGAGTAATAAAAGATATTAGCTTTGCTAATTATACTATTGTGAAAAATATTCAACAGAATATAGAGAATGAAGATAAATTGAGTCGATGTCTTCTGGCATCATTACATAGAGAGCTTTCGACATATGAAAAGGCAATGACAAGCAGCGAAAGAAAAAACTGGAAAAATGCTGTAATAGAAGAACTTGAGTCTATGCAAATCAATCAAGTATGGACGCTTGTCGATAGACCGACAGAGATGTTAAATGGCAGACGACCTAACATCATAAATTCATGATGAATATTTAAAAGAAAATTAGAAGCAGATGGATCAACCAGATATAAAGCGAGACTAGTGATAAGAGGATGTGAAGACAAAAATGTATATGATCTGAAAGAGACATATGCACCGGTTTCGAGATTGTCTTTGGTTAGATCCATATTGGCAATAATAAACAAGTATAATTTATATACCTGCCAACTAGATGTAAAAACTGCATTTTTGAATGGAACTATAGAAGAAGAAATATATATGGAAATTCCAGACGGAGTAGAAGTGAATGAAAACACCAAGAAAACAAAGGTGTGTAAATTGAATAGAGCTTTGTACGGATTGAAGATAAGTCCGAAAAGATGGAATATGAGATTTTCAGAAAAGGCTAAGAAACTTGGATTAGAGAATGACCTACATGAGCCATGCCTATTCACGTGGAGGAAAGAAGGCAAAATAGTGATCGTACTGCTCTACGTAGATGATATGTTAGTTGCAAGTAATGACCAGGAGAAATTAGAAGAAATCAAGTCACTAACAAAAGAAGTTGAGTGATACATTTGAGACAAAGGATCTTGGAGAACCAAAGAACTTTCTGGGAATAACAATAGAGCGAAACAAAGAAGAAAGATATATGTACATTTATCAGACGCGATATACTGAGAGCATATTAGAAAAGTTTCATATGAATGAATGCAAGCCTCAGAACACTCCTATGGTCACCAGAAAAGTGAGCAATAAAAACAGAAAGAGTAAATTAGAAGAAAAGAGTATTAGAGAAGAAATTAAAAGAGTACCTTTTATAGAGAAGCTATAGGAAGCTTAATGTATCTGGCAAATGCTACACGACCTGATATAGCCTTTGCAGTAAACTATTTAGCAAGAAGACAATTAGAGCCCACGGAAGAAGACTGGCAAGATGTAAAAAGAGTCTTCAGATATCTTAGAGAAACTGCAAATAGAAGATTGATATTTAAAGGTAAAACAGATGAGTTAGAATCACTGACAGACGCTAGTTTCAGAGATTGCATTGATTCTACATCCACTGTATAATCAAATTATTTGGAGATGTGAGCTAGCATGGAGAAGTCATAAACAGACATATGTTACACTCTCTACCTGTCAAGCAGAGTATCTGGCAATGAGTGAGGCCTGTCAAGAAATAATCTCATTAGACAAGTCGCTCAGGTATGTTGTTGGAAGAACATTCTTGCCTGCAATAATCTGGTGTGATAACAGAGCAGCAGGAAACTGCATTAAGAAGAATGGAAGTCACAAACTTAAAATGTTTGATGACAACTTAGAAGAAATAAAGAAAAACTTAGAAGAGAAAGAAGAAACTGGAAACAGAAAACATATGGCTGACACTCATGGAGATTTTATCAAACAATGTGTTGATCAAGGGAAGGTGAAAGTCGAATGGATTGAAACCAAAGAAAATTTGGCGGACATTATGACAAAACCTTTACCTTTAGAAGCATTTGCATATTTAAGAGATAAGATAATGAATATAGAGTCTAAACAAAATTAGAGATTAATTTTACTCGATAACTGATTCTTGTTGATTATTTTGCCAATCATCACTGTCATCTTCATCGGAATAGGTTGATTTTGTCAACGTCGTAAGACGACGACTTTTTTTTGAAGTATTGTCAACATCAGAATCAATATCCGAAAACTTTTCAGCCAGCTTTACTTTTGTCATTCCACTCTCATATGTATCTGAATTATTACAAACAATTAAGTTAATGTAATTAAAACATTTAGCTAAATGTACGATACAGTACATATACATCAGTCACATCTTGACAATAAAAATATGTTTACTTATCACATTAATGACAAATCAAATCATAAAATATAAATAAATAAATAAAAGAATTTAACATTCACATATGTACGGAATGAAACTTATGTAATATATATATATATATATATATATATATATATATATATATATACAGGGTGTATCATTTTAAGTGATTCAGCTGAATATCTCTTAAAGTAAAAGAGATTGGAAAAATTGTTTCAGACAAAAGTTGTTTGGTTCGAAGGGGGGCATAAGATAGTGTCATTGGTTTGGCCATGGATGGTCGTTTAAAGCTCACGTGAACGACACCTTTAATTTCTTAAATGGAAATCCCTATTTTTCAATGCATATTCTTGTAGCTAATCTCGAGAACTTTTCAAAACATTATAATAAAGTATTTTTTCGTTAAAAACTTTTGGAATTACTTGAAAGTTCTAGTATTTTGACATAAAATACAAAATATCTTGTAAAACATTAATTTTTCGGTAATGTTACCTTAATACTTTTATACACAGAATAATGAGACAAATCAATAGGTATGAAAAAAGGCATAGTTCGTTTAAGAAAAAATATGTAATTTGCAACACGCATCTGCATACTTTTTCTTGAAAGCAACCATGTCTTTTTTTCATACCAATTGATTCGTCTCATTATTCTGTGCATAAAAGTATTAAGGTAACATTACCGAAAAATTAATGTTTTACAAGATATTTTGTATTTTATGTCAAAATACTAGAACTTTCAAGTAATTCCAAAAGTTTTTAACGAAAAAATACTTTATTATAGTGTTTTGAAAAGCTCTCGAGATTAGCTACAAAAATATGCATTGAAAAATAGGGGTTTCCATTTAATAAATTAAAGGTGTCGTTCACGTGAGCTTTAAACGACCATCCATGGCCAAACCAATGACACCATCTTATGTCCCCCTTCGAACCAAACAACTTTTGTCTGAAACAATTTTTCCAATCTCTTTTACTTTAAGAGATATTCAGCTAAATCACTTAAAATGATACACCCTGTATATATATATATATATATATATATATATATATACACGATTTATATACTACCTTATATACACATTATATAATGTATTAATTATATTTGCATTTATTAGTTACTTATATGTATACAATGCAGTGATTATATTTGATACATATATTATAGAAAAATTCATTTTTGTTATGTTAAACCAATATACATTTGAAGCAGTCATTTATTTACTCACTTGCCGTTCCAAAAATGCGGACAACTTTTTTGATTTCCCAATTTTCATCATCTGGTTCCTTGCATTCAGCAATATTTTTATGAAGTCTTTTTATGTTATTCTCGTGCGTTGGCCAGAAGCATTCCGATGTTCCTCTTAATAACTGCAGTCCATCCTCAAATTCGACGATGGAAAATCGACTCATCGCTTCTTACTTATTGTACTCTACAATATAAAAAGTATAGCGAAGTATCAATCTCGGGGTCTGCATATATAAAGTCACAACACACCATGCATACAAATATACTTTAAATGCAACTATTTTTATATAAAAATACACGTATTTAAAATAATCAAATATTAATAAAATAATAATAATATTAATATAATACTAGTCTTTACTGTGTAAACGTAAGAATAGAGGTATATGGCAATTATATATCTGTGTCTAAATATACATGTAAAAGGCAAGACACAGTATATTACAGGTTCTCAGAACCTAACTTCGATATATATATGGAGGGATAAAAGCCATAGCGGTGTAAGTCAAAATTTGTAAGATATTGACTCGTGTACATACGTAGATGCAATCCATATACAATATATAATTGCATCTATGCACATGAGTCAATATTTTTAAAACTTTGATTTATACTACTATGGCTTTTATCCCTACATATATACTTATCATCAAAAAGAAAAATACATACTTATACACACACACACAGATATCTTATAATATATAATAAGTTATTTATTTTATATCATTGAAAAATCTCTCTTAATATCCTATTTTAAAGATCGCATTATTGGTCATTTCTAAGTATGTATCACTGGGAAAACAACAAACTGATTTTGATTATACGGCATTTTCCACATTTTGTTTCGAATATTTTCACATGGCCAAAGGCATACAGCAGTGTCTTCGCGCATAACTTGCACACCCAATTGTTTTGATGCACAAGGATAGACAGGATCAGAATACAAATTTTTTACTACTTTAAGCTTTCTACCAATTATAAATTTAGTATTATCGTCACGTTTAACTAAATTCAAAACTGACACTACAGTCCCATTTTCAAATGAAATACAATTATTACTAGCGCTATTGGAATAGATCGTATATGTTTTAGTGCGTAATATTTTATACTGACAAGAAAAATTATAACCGTCAATTAAAGGTCCGTTTAAGTGGGCTTTTTCAAAATAAATTTCATTACTGTTTTTCCGTTTCTTAATAGGCATATTACAGTTCTTGAGTTCAGAATATCTTGTTGACAATTGTTGAAGAGGTTTCTCATTTTTTCGAAGCATTTTCTTTATGTTTAACATGTAATTTTCAAATCTAAAAGCACTAAACTCATCGATGGGTCCATACTTCCGCACATCTAAACAAATATGTAACAAATTATGCAAATTATGAGACATAAATTTAGCTCCGTAAATTTTTTTAAAACATTTTAAAAAATACTTCATTAACACTTGAGCCCATATAATATTATTATTATCTTTTGAAAGAACAGGACTAGCAAGGATTGTTACGGCAATATGTAATGTTATAAAATTGATATACATATCCTTTTTTAATATGCCTTTTAACACAACTGGACCAGTGTACAGAAGAAATTGGCGAAATTCCGTTGCTTTCCATAATTTTACGTCTTTTAGCGATCGTGGACGTCGAACAAAATCATTTGGCACACTATTTTGTAAATTTAATAAAGCCCCTGAAATCTGATTTAACAACTGTTGACTTAATTGTACAGTACGCGGACCTTTAACCCAAAGCAATATCAATTTTTTCACTACTCCTAAAAATATCAAGTGCATAGAATCAAGTAGTACACTAGAAATTAATCCGAAATTGGGAATCTGCTTTAAAATTGTTTCACCAGTTTGGAAATCATTGTATTTATTATTAGCAAAATCTTCATTAGTCCTTAAAGCATCAACAATTTTTGTCGCTGGAAAACATAACCGTCCATCTAAGTACTCGCCTGTAATAGTACATCGCGTACAACTATTGTAACCGTTATGATTTTTTATTGATAAAATAAAAGCTTTTGCTGGCGCATCACAAATTAAACCATGAAAATTAATTTTTACTTTAATTCCATTATAAAAAAGTCCAGTATTGCTTAAAGAAATTGCTTCGTCAACAAAATGTCGTAAAAAATCATTGTTACACTGCGGTTTCGTTTGACCGTAGTATGCTCCAACAATAAAGACTGATTTTAGAACGGTGTCTGAACATAAAATGGGCCATAAAGCAGAATTGCTTGATTTTGAAATTGGCAAACCGTCAATGTTTATAAATATATCCAGACTAACAGTCATTCGGCCTAAAACCTTAATATATTTATCTAACATTTTTTTAAGTGCATTTTGTAAGCCGAAATGACAATATTGTCCCGAACCTATTTCAACGACTTCTGTATGCCTTGGCGTTTTAAGCAATGTTCGAGGATCTTTCGGAAATAAATATTGCGTATATTTTCGTAATATAAACAAAAGTGCCGCGAGAGCAACGTGGCAAATGTTGAACATAATTGCCCAAGAAGTTATGTCCTTAATAAATTGATCACTTTCTTCATTATCAATTTCATTGTCAGATTAAAAATCTCTCATACGCTGTACTACTGCTTCCTCAGTTAATTCACTTAAACTTGGATCATTATCACTACTGTCGCTACTATCATTATTATCTTTTTCTTCTTCCTCATTCAATTCAATATCATCAACTGTGTTGCTTTCAATTAAGTCGTTTACAAGTTCATCGTTTCTATTGGCAAATTCATTTTCTATTGGCTCTACATTTTCAATATTATCAAGCTGTAATTCATCGTCTTCAATATTATCAAGTTGTAATTCATCGTCAATTTCAGAATGTTCATTATTGTTAGTAAAATTTAATAAATCTGAAGCAGTATTATGAGCAATTATTCTTCGAAAATGCCGTTTAGAAATGGAAGAATAATTTTTACGTTTTCTATCCATTTTTTACTATTATTATATAAAATAATAATGTACTATCAAAAACGGAGATATCTAAGTACGTGTACCAATTGATCAATCATATAACCTACCTACATTTAATATTTGTATGTAAAAACCGAGATAGATACAAAATACCTTTTTTCAATAAAATGCCAATCTCAAGCGTTAAATGATGGCTTTCTCCGCGTACGTTGAAATGCAGCTGTATGTGGAATAATGGCTCTTCACACTTCAGATCGTACTTATCTAGCAACACATACAAATATATCATATAATTAATGTACTAACAAAAACGGAGATATCTAAGTACGTGTAGCAATTGATCGATCTCATAATCTACCTACATTTAACATTTGTACTGTAAAAACCAAGATAGATACAAAATACCTTTTTTAATAAAATGCCAATCTTAAGCATTAAAATGATGACTTTCTCCGTGTACGTTGAAATGCAGCTGTATGTTAATTAATGCTCTTCACATTTCAGGTCGTACTTATCTAGCAATTAACACATACAAATATATTATAAATATATACACAAATACACAAATGTTTATAAATTTATAAGGCCCGGTTGCACTCACGTCGCAGAACTTTAACCTTAGCTTAACTCACTCTCTATCTCTTTCTAAAGTAGGGAACACAGACTTTTGTATAACGCATAATGCATAAGCATAAGAATGGATTGGTCTATAATTTCTTTATGCACATGTATATGGATCAATCAATTTTTTTATGCTTATGCATTATTTGTTATGCACAAGTGTTGTGCTCCCCGCTTAACTGCTTCCCTTAGAAAACGAAGAGCGAGTTAAACTAACAATAAGGTTATAAAGTTATGTGACGTTGGTGCAACCAGGACTAAGGGCCAATTTCTTCACCGTTGGATTCACCGTTATCCTTCCGGTTAATCTCACTATATTCATCTCTTTCTAACTGCCCCCTTAGAAAAATATGAAGAGTGAGGTTAACCGAAGGATAGAGTTATCCGACGGTGAAGAAATTGGCCATAAGAAGCTTTAGGATAATCTACAATAACAATCAAATTCTGAACGATAACTTACTGCGTAACAAAATTTGAAGAACACGTTTCTTTCGCTCGCATATACACTGCTCGCTCCTTAGTTCTTCTCCTGCCTCGAAACTCTAAAGCTGAAATTTCATGCGAGCGAAGAAAAGCCAGCGTTTATCCCCACTCCACCTCACTGTAAAGCCAGCGTAGAACAGCTAACGCTATCGCCCCTATCATTTTCATGGAGCGAAGAAAAGCTGGCGTTTATCCCCACTCCACCTCACTGTAAAGCCAGCGTAGAACAGCTAAAGAAGAACTATGTATAATAAAAATGGAGTACTCCAATTATTATAGACAGTACATCGCGTACGTTGAATATTATAGACGTACAGTGGCAGCTGCAGTTGCAGCAGAGGTTGTAAGGCGACGACGCATAGCCGCTACAGCTGCAGCTATATATTTAATGAAAAAGAAAAGAAGATACGCGAAGAAAAGGTTTTGGGTAGCACCCATTTTTGAAAATCGTGATGTACATAGTTTTTTCTTTGCGTCGGTCCCGAAGTTAATATTGGAGGACATACGTTTCCACAATTATTTTCGGATGACCGCAACTCAGTTGGAAGAATTGTTGGGCATGGTTGGACGAAGATTGCAAAAGCAGGACGTCATTCGACAAAGTATCTCACCAGCTGAACGGTTGGCATTAACATTGAGGTTTGTTTTGCTTGATCCAATTTAATTTTTAATTTAGTGTTTTTTGTAGTGTATAAACGTAACAACGTCATACATTTTTTTTTAATGCGTGAATATTGGTATATTATATATTAAATATTATAGATATCTTGCTTCCGGGGACTCCATGATATCGATGTCCTACCAATATCTCGTGGGAGTGACAACAGCGGGTAATATCATCCATGAAACCTGCAAAGCAATATGGGATGTTTTATGCCCTTTAGTTCTTTCGGGTCGACTGGAAGAAGGAGACTGGGTGAATATCGCCAATGATTTTAACGAAAGATGGAATTTCGTTCATTGTATTGGAGCCATTGATGGCAAGCACGTCACCATTCAAGTACGTAAAATCATTGTTGGTATACGATATAATTTAATAAGAAGTACAATTTGAAATAACAATTCTTACTTTTAGTGTCCCAAAAATGCTGGATCAGCGTTTTATAATTATAAACACAGTCACAGCATAGTTCTCATGGCTATCTGCGATGCAAATTATATAATACGTTTTGTGGATATCGGGGCATACGGACGACGAAGTGATGGTGGCGTCTTCAAAGAAAGTGCTATGGGGAAAGCGTTCGAAGAAGGTAGAATGAATATTCCACAACCAGCAGCGCTTGGAGAAGGAGGACCAATTTTACCATACTGTCTTGTGGGAGATGAAGCCTTTCCTTTGAAGCCATACTTGCTTCGTCCGTATCCAGGTAGAGGACTGACACCAGAGCAAGAAATGTACAATTACCGTCTGAGTCGTGCGAGACGAATAATAGAAAACGTATTTGGTATACTCGCCAGTCAATGGAGAGTATACAGAAAACCAATTATCGCCAGTCCTGATAACGCAAAGTTAATGGTTCAAGCAACTGTTTTTTTGCATAATTGGCTTCGCCGGCAGGACATTGATGAGAACGCATATGTGCCTCCGGGTTTGATCGATGTCGATGATCCGCACTGTCCAAATGGCTTCAGACCAGGGTCTTGGCGTGTCATCATGGAAGATGGATGCGCATTCAGAGACATCTCAAACTGTGGATCGAACATGAGTGCCCGACAATGCATGAAATTCGAAATAAATTTTGTCGTTATTTTAATAACGAGGGAGCAGTGCCGTGGCAATATGAAAGATGTATGTAAATAAATGTGTCTGTGTCTTTTCTATTTAAAATGCATTTTTTTTTCAAGCTAAAAAACAGAACGATTATTTTACCTTATGGATGTATTGTAGCGGAAGGCTGATCGCAGTTTCAATTTCTATTATCTAAGCTAGGACATATTGGATATAATAAGTTATTTTGTATATAAATTTTCTATTTTTATTGTATTAATTTTAATTTTAAATATAGTAGCTATGTGCGAATTACATAGCAAATACACAAAAATATAAACAAAAAGTGTTTTTACAGCCCAAAATCATAATTCAAGTTAATTTGTTAATAAATCTACAAATAATATGCTGTTGTTAAATGAAAATAAAATTAAAGTCTATAACATGAGATACGATAATATACACGAGCGTGATATAGATACATATACCAAATTTAAGATTGCGCAACGGCCACCATCTTCTCTTGATAAATTAAATGTATAGTATGATTTACAAGGCCCATCAATTTTGATAACGAGCCCCTGTATCTAGAAGAGCAGCTTGTTCTTGCGTTCCAGTAAAACGGACTACGCCAGCTGGGCGATCTGTACGCGCGCTGATTACTCCAGTCTCTACCAAATTGCAAAGACATGCTTCTGTTTCTTCAGTCGGAAGATCTAGTAACTCAGCCATGCGAGTTAATGTAATCTTGGTGTAATATTTGGCCATAATCCTTATGTTCTAAAAAAATGTTTCTTTATATATTTACATTCTGTGCATGATATTATTAAAGTAAGACTATCGTCAAATAAATATTTTACTATTTTATATTTTTCAACTAAATTTCGAATATTGACAATTTTGTATGATATAACTTAATACATATATACTTTTCATTATTATTTAAACACGTTCTGAATAATATATAAACTTACATGTTCTACAACACGGTTCCGCAAATCTGCCCACTGTTTGCATCCTTCTCGATTATACTTTTTTCGCTTTAGTCAGAATTTGCATCACTTGCAGCATAACATCGTCCACTAGCCGAGGATTGATTTCTCGAAGTTGGGCAGCAACGAGATTGCCAAATAAAGCCGCTGCTTTGTCAGTCGGTTGTGTTGGTGGAGGAGGAGGAGGAGGAGGAGGTACAAACGGCGGAATGTTAATTGTAGGTGAACGACCGAGAGCATCAACCAATCGATCAAAGGGTCCGTCTTCATCTAAACTGAGACGACGCTTACCTACAACCATTCACAGATCCTGTATTTTCTATCTATTAAAATTATATTCATAAGTCAAATAAAGGGTACTATGTAGTAAACTTGTTAGTTTACTCACGTGATCCACGACTGCTGCTGTTACTGCCAATGCTGCCACTAGGAAAGATGTCTTCACTATCATTGGATTCTTCACATTAGTTTTCCAGACCTTCGGACGCCGGAATATTGGTTGCAGTCCTGTAACATACAGTTTTGCATTAAATTTGCATGCAATAAATATAAATAAAAATGTACTAGTGCATTGAGACACGTTTGTACGCTCGTAAATTCATACATACGTACTCGGTTTGAAGCTGCATATCGTTGATAAACTGCATCCGCTCAGCGTGCACCCAGCTGCTTCTTCGTGTTCCCGCTGAGCCACTCAGTTGGTGCTGCTTATTTTTATGGATTCTGTTGGCATCGCACAGAGATTTCCATTTTTTTTTTATACTTGCAATGTCCATCGTAGCTAGAAAAGATAAAAATATGTTTATAGCACACTAATAAATTTTATTCCAGTCAAGTTATAAACGTAGAATATTACAGTTCATTGCTGCAATTATTTCCTCCCATAGTTTGTTTCTGGCTTTCAGGGCTCGTTCTGCGAGAGGACGACGACAATCGTACAGCGGGGGACGCTTGCGAACTTCTTCGATAAGCTGTTCCTCTTCTTGAATTTTTTTGCTTCGCCAATTGCCATCAGCCTCTTGGTTTAGGATTTGGATGGTCTCCTCCCTCGGCTCCACCACCATCGCCTCCGTACCGTCCACCAAACTTTTACGAATAATTTGTCCGTCATCTGCACATTACAATATCCACTAATACTACTTACAAAATATGTATAATAAAAAAAAGGCATTAATACTCACCGGTTTGAGGATATAAAATATGTAAATCGTTATTTATATAAACATGAGTAAATCCCTGAAAGCAAGGATGCAGATCTACTTCATTTTTATGAATGACATTTTCACATATGTCACAGGTGTACAATAGAGTTTCCTACAATATAACAAATACAAATTAACACAATATAACAAATAAATTTATATTACTTAAATAAATAAGAAATAAAAAGCAACCTAACCTATAAGTATGCTTAGTACTGTATAATATATAGATACTAACTTCGTTTGTATTTTCTGGCGATGTAAAATTATCCGTCCTTTCAGCCATACTTATAATTATTTAACTTCTTTCTTATAATTTTCTAACTTCGTTCTTTCTGTGTCACCACGTGTACTTATTTCTCTCTGTGTCACCACGTGTTTTCGGCGTTCGGCGTTGCTTCGCTAAAAGTTCAACCGTGTTGAACTTTTTAGCTAAGCAACGCCGTAACGCCACCTTGACGAAAATTGATGGAGTGGGGGTAAAACGCTGGCTTTTCTTCGCTCCGTGAAATTGTACCTTTACAGAGAGTGTAATACTGATATAGAATAAATAGTGTTCCGTAAATTGTTGTGTTTCCTGCCCATCTCGCCACACACACAGCCGTCCTCTGATATAAATAGCCAATAAAAGACAATACGTGTGAAGATTTGTATCGCAAGAAACGGTCTTTATTAAAATAAATATTGTTCGGTTTGGTATATTCTATCCAGCCTGCTTCTTTTACTACATCGACAACAGGTTATGGGCACAGCACACAGTCCGCGTAGCGTTATAGTTACTGTTCTGTAGTAAAAGGAAGAATCTGCTCGCAAGAAATGGCATCCCTCACGGATCAAAGGGCTCTTGTTGAAAAACTCAGGGGTCCAGAGGATTGGGTAAAGTGGAAGCGGCATATGGGACATATATTTCGTGCAAATGCGCTCGAAAGCATTGTCTACGGGACTCGTCCATGTCCGCAACTGGGTGCTGCACCAACCAACGAACAGAAGATCGCGGTCAAAAAGTGGCAAGAAGATGATGCGAAAGCGGCAAGCTACATTGCAAGTGCGTTGAATAAATCCGTCGCAGAACTCATTTTGACATGTAAAACAGCGAATGAAATATGGATAAAGCTCTGTGCACGTTTTGAACGCAGTTCTACGCAACGGTTGAACATGCTCATTAAAATGTTTTTCAAGGCTGAGCGCGAAGAAAGTGATGATATGAGCACTCACATCGCAAAGCTGCAGAAATTATTTGTCGATCTAAACACGGAGCTTGAGAAAAATCGAGAAAATAGGCTGTCTGAGCGCATGCTGAATGGAAGAATTCTATCAACTCTCGGAAAGGAATATGCAAATTTCAAGGACGTTTGGGACACGATTCCGTCTGATCAACAGACTCTAAATTTATTGATTGAAAAGATGTGCAATATTGAACTGAGGGACTCTCAGAAAAGTGAAAGCAAGTCTGCGTTCGTTTTAAAGCATAGTGGGAAGCAGGACTCTCACCGTGATAAGCGCACTGGAAAATCTACCAAAGGCGTAAATTGTGCAAAACAGAAGTTTCCCTGTAATAAATGCAAGCAGCTTGGTCATTGGGCTGCTGAATGTCCAGAATCGAAAGACAAACTTGACAAACCATCAGCTGACAAAAACAAGGTTGCATTTATGGCGTACGCTTTAGGAGCATCAACGAATGTGAAAAATTTAGAAGATTGGTACTGTGACAGTAGAGCTTCAGTCCATATCACCCCGAACAAGCAGAATTTTTCATCGTACGAAGAATTTCCTGTACCAGAAATAATCTCACTCGGAAGACGCGACGCTGTAATGAAGGCCCACGGTCAAGGCTTAGTCAACGTTAAACTGTACTTCAATAATTCATGGCATGATGCTGAACTCAACAATGTATGGTATGTTCCGGACGCTAGCGCAAATCTGTTCTCCGTAAAAGCGGCTGTTCAAAAGGGTTTCAGTGTGACACTCGATCAGAAGCAAGTCTATATACGCTCTGTAAAGGATCAAGGCATTTGCGCCACAGGTCATCTTTCAAACGGTTTGTACGTACTGAACTTAAAGGTTGTAAAGCCCAAAGAACAAGAACAAGCCAACTTAGCCAGTACCACCGACATGTTGCAAGTGTTCCACGAACGGTTAGCTCATCAAAACAAACGCCATGTCAAAGAAGTTTTAAAGCGCATGAACATTATTAATGTGACTAGTGCGGACGAAAGTTTTTGTGATGGTTGCGCATTAGGAAAGATGCATCGCCTGCCGTTTGAAAATCGTCCAAATCAGTCAGAAAAGGTTGGTGAATTAATTCATGCAGATGTGAACGGGCCCATGTCAACTGCCTTCTTAGGAAAATCAAGGTATTTTGTCTGCTTCAAGGATGACTTCAGCAAGTTTCGGCGGATCTTCTTCTTAACAAAGAAGAGTGAAGTATGCGGAGTATTGAAACAGTTCCTGAATGAAGCTAAAATTAATGGTCATACTGTGAAACGGCTCCGATGTGACGGCGGAAAGGAGTTCGATAATAAGGATGTCTCCATGCTGCTCAGCAAATATGGAATTGAACAGTTAGTAACCCCAGCTTATACGCCACAGCAAAATGGATCTGCAGAACGCGAAAACCGCACCATCTTCGAGGCAGCGCGCTCTATGCTAAATCCTAGCAAGCTACCAAGATTTCTGTGGGCAGAGGCATGTAATACGGCTGCCTATATATTAAATCACACTGGAAAAACTAGAGTCGACAACAAATCGCCGTTCGAATTGTGGTTTGGAAAAAGGCTTGAAAGCTTGAATCATCTAAAAATCTTCGGTACAGAATGCTACGTGTATGTTCAAAAGCAGTTTCGATCCAAATTCGACGATAAAGCATGCAACCCGATTTTCCTCGGTCTCGCTAGCCAAAGGGGCGCGGCTGCAAATTAATCAACTAATTGCCAGACGATAGCTCCAAGGGGATAACGAGGTCAAATCTCTTACCGTAACTTCCGTATCTAAGATCTTGGGCGATACCTTTCGATTGGGCGCCAGGTGCGATTATAGACGCGCACCACGTCTCGACAACGTCCGCCTCAATAGCCTCGCCGCGAGCTCAGGGCGTAGTTTTGCGTGATAGGGGTGAAGGTGGAGAAAGAGCGTGACGCAACCAGCACACAAAATAAAGCTCGATAATCAACAATAGTAACCAAATATATTTCACAGCAAAAACATATGAATCATAGCAGGAAACTAAAGCCAGATATCGCTCGAATGGCCGGTAACGACGCGGTAGTCGAATCGGCGGTTAAGGCACGCCCGGGGCGCGTGATGTTCACGTCCGCGAGACTCCCTTCTCGGACGAGCGTGCCAATATTCGTCCGGACAAGCAGCACCAAGTATCCGCGAAGCTCTCAAGCGAGCTCAGTAATTTCGATTCGTATCAGCACGGCCACGCCATATCGTCAATCCGCCTACGCTTTGATCCCCAGATCTCGAATACACAACGATTTTCGTACGCACAACGTAATGCCCGAAGCGCGAACCCACAAGTACGCAACGCTATGTAATAGTGCTCTCGCGGGGCTCTTTCTCGAGCAAGCACGACGATATTTGCCCACGCACGCGACGCAAAATATCCGCGACGTTTTTAATACAAAGCAATATGCCCGGTGCGATCTCCCGCGACACGCACAATATGCTTCCACGCACGGCAAGCACCAATATTCACGAATACGCAACGAGGATACGGCCTTAGAGGCGTTCAGGCATAATCCCATGGATGGTAGCTTCGCACCACCGGCCGCTCGACCGAGTGCGTGAACCAAATGTCCGAACCTGCGGTTCCTCTCGTACTGAGCAGGATTACTATCGCAATGACTGGTCATCAGTAGGGTAAAACTAACCTGTCTCACTTCGACACGTTGCAGACGATTTCTGCCATTTTCCCGCGGCCCGTTTGATTTAACTGCTGTGTGTGCATGGGCCCCTCCGGACCTCTAGGCGAGTAGTTATATCAATAAGAGTTCTATCCCGGGGATCTCAGGGGGGGTGAGGGGCGGGGGGAAGAACTCGCGGCCGAGGGGTCTGCCGGGGGGGGGACACTCTAGCGCCGCCGTCATCCGAGGGGGAGGGGGGGTGATCTGCGTTCCCACCATATGGTTGGTGGGAAAAGGGGGGGAGGGCTTCGAGATAGAGGAGGTCCTGGGGAGGGGGGGGGTCGGCGAGCGTGTCGGGACATGTTTATTAAATATTAATAAACATATTTTGTATTGACAAGGGGTACCGCCGAGGGGGGGGGGGAGTAGGTGTCCACTTCTACGCCGAGAGTGGTCCGCGGGGGGGGGGGTCGTCACTTTATCGGCGCGGGGGTTTTACAAAGGCGCCGTTCGGCTGCTGGAATTTTATCGGCGAATATAAACAAAACAGCGAGTTAGACACTTGACTCTGCAATGATCTCACCCTTCTAGAACATGCGAGCCGCCATTCGATTTCGGCGTCTCACTACAAAAGCGAGCGTCGATGGCCCGACGACGGTTTGAAGATAAAATAGCCGAAGTAAACAATTGATGAAATTTGTCATCGATGACGATTTAACCGTTGCGGAGTCCTCTTCATGTTTTTTTCTAGGAAGAGCCGCTGCCGATTACGATTTAACCGTCGCGGCGGTATTCGGTTATGGCGCGGCATATTACAAAAAGCGAGCGCCGATGTCCGGCTGCTGGAATGTATAAACAAAATATGTCTAACGATAATTATACGAACGCATAGCATCCATTGTCGCCAGGATGATTATGGATCCACATCTTGTGGATCAGTCTTTGGCTAGTTTTCGCGACGCGAACGTTCATATTCGAGGGTGAAGTTTTTTGTGTCAAGTGTTCAATACAGAAAAATATTTTTCACGATAGAGGAGATGACAATAATTCCGATATGGATCGCGAGTTAACGGACGACAGTGACTACTTCAGTGATGAAGACAACAATCATGAAGAAGTCATCGATAGAATAGTGCTAAATTTACGTGTAAGACATTGCGTAATATATTTTTATTATTCAACGGGTGGTGCACTTGCACTATGTGCTTCATGTATGGTTGCTTTATAGGACCTTGATTTCGGCATGTACGCTCGCCTAAAACACTTTGTTGAGAGACGCGGAACGACGCAAAGCCGGTATTGTTCAAGATGTCGTGAATCATTGTTTATGATATTTCCGCGAAATATGTGCCCGATTTGCACACGATAAGAAAAAAACATTATCGCGGCTCTTAAAAGTTGATACTTGGGGCTGAAGTTCTTGTGTCAAGTGAGCGGTATAAAAAAACATTTTTTTCAAAAAACAGTGAACAATAATTTCGAGGCAACAATGGATGTAGATTCATCCGACGAGGATTGTCCGTTGTCGCCGGACAGCACCTATAACAGCGATGAAGACAATAACCGTAAAGAAGTTATAAAAAAAATAGTGTCGCGTCCCGAATTTTTAGCGCTGGATGGACGTACGAAGTGTTGCGCTATTTATTTTTATTTTGAATACGGCTCAGATAACTTGTGTTATTCGTGTATGATTGCTTCACCAGACACTGGTGAGCACATACGTGAACGTCGAGAGCATGTAACCGAGCCGTACGACGTAATGACCATTCAATTTTGCACAGATTGTCGTAATACTCCATTGTTCCAAATATATCCATGCAACATGTGCCCGATTTGCATGTAGTGATAAAAAAAACATTATCGCGAGTGGGACATTATATAACGTGCGCAAAATGAAACGGATAATTGAAAAGAACAAATTAAAAAGACAAAGTGATCTTAACGAGTATATAACCTCTTTAGGCTATGATCACTATTTAATAAACGATATCGCCGATGCTTTGAAGAATAATGTGTGAGACGAAAGACTGAGGGATGTGCGACGAATATCGCCGGTACAGTTTCTTCGCGATCGCAAACTAGGTATACGCGGAACCAGTGAACGCTTCGCTAGACAAGGAATCGTTATCGAAACCGAGTCTCCTTATGACTGGAACGTGAGACAAAAAGTGTATCAACGGCTGCTGGACGAGTACGTTAGCAAGGAAAAAAGATGTGCTGACGTGCCATATTACTTTAAACCGCGCTATTGGGACTATCACTTTTGGGCAATTGAAATTTTTCGGAAGATCGAGGATGGTGGTTGTGAAGCACTGTACATTAAGATTCATACAGGTATTGGGAAGTACGTTGAATTATTGGTGATAAATAATTCGGCACATATGTATATGTACCATGACCTCAATAATCCTAATCATCTATTGATGCTTCAAAGAACCTTCGAACGTGACCGTGATGATATTGATAATTGGGAGCTTAATCATTTTAATACCCCCTACTTCTTTCTTTATCCGTTTATGTCTGCGCACTATGTCGTTCAATATTGCAAACGATATTGTTCAGCGTGCGATCGAGTCACGTGCAAGTGCTCCATCGAAGAATGTGACGTGATTTAAAAAAAAAAACAGTATTACAAAAAAACATGGAACATCTCGATAAAACGGAACGCGACCTGGTGGAAGGATCCAACCAAATCGCTACCTTGGACGAATATCTTGCATGGAAACAGCGATGCGAGAAGTTTATTGAGCAGCTCGAAGAAGACTGTCGTTCCAAACGTCCGCGGGTCTCAGACGGCTCTCAGACTGTCGGAAACAGGTCATCTTTAGTGGCAAGAATCGCGCGACTCGATGGTGCGAAGACTCTATTACAGAGACGGTTCGTACATATCGGTGGTGAGCACGCGGCAGGCAGTAGTAGCGGTAACGAAAACGCGGAAAGACTCGTGTGGCGAGAGATCGATGCCGCGTTCGAATGGCGTGTATTGACTGGTGCAGTGATAAATATCAATTACATCGAACCGCAAAAAATTCTCAAAGATGCCGAAGTCATCGTGCTCGATCATGTGCAAAACGTCGTGCAAACACACGCAAGTGTAAAGATAAACACCGTGTTCAACGGCGAGTTTGTGACGGGTAACAAACGTGACAATAAAAGTTTCAACACAAGTAACTGTGAATTCTTTCGTTCGTCCGATCTGCGCGAGTGGTACAAGCTACACGTTATCGAGCCCACATTAGCGAAACTCGATGAGTTTCAGGAACGCGATAGCGGGTGGGCGTTGTCGCGTATACTCAATTTGACAGTGAACGTGAACAAGTACAATCCTTTGCGCGCGGGATGTTACATCAATTTACCGCAAAAAATTAAATCGAAAAAAGCGGTGATCAACGTGCAATCGATGGACAATGCGTGCTTCGCGTGGTCAGTGGTGACTGCTTTACATCCAGCCGAAAGACATTCAGAACGGGAATCCTCGTACCGACATTACACAACAGTATTAAATTTACAAGGCATTGAGTTTCCAATGACTTTGAAACAGATTAAAAATTTTTAAAATTACAACAATATATCCATCAGTGTGTATACCATCAAGGAAGAGAAGACGCCAACCGTTCTCCCGATACGGTTCACCGACCGGAAAAGAGAAAAGCACGTAAATCTGCTGTACGCGCAGGACCCGCGAGACGACGTGGGACATTTCGCGTGGATAAAAAATCTATCCCGCCTCGTGAGCTCGCAATTGAGCAGGTACAATGGTCGGAAATACTTTTGCGATCGGTGAGTACTTATACTCCTTTTAATAAAATTATAAAATATTTCATTTTTTTATTTATTAATTTACAAAATTGTGTTTTTTCTTTTTTGCAGATGTTTACATTATTTTCATTCGAGCGAGAAATTGGAAGCCCACGGTGTAGACTGCCGAGAGATAAACAATTGTGCCATCCGACTACCGAGCGAGGACGACAAGTGGTTGAGTTTCAAAAATCACAGCAGGAAGGAACGACTTCCATATGTCGTATACGCCGACCAGGAATGTACCCTCGAGAAAACGGATGCGGATCCGACAACGTCCACGTTCAGGTTTCAACATCATCAGGTATTTAGCATAGGATACTACGTGCGGTGCTCGTACGACGACTCGTTATCCGCGTATCGATTTCGTCGCGATAAGAATTGCGTCGCGTGGTTCGCCGAGGAACTAAGACGTTTAGCACACGACGTAAAGAACATCTTGTCCGATAATATACCCATGGCGGATTTTACGCGAGACGAGTGGAAAAAATTTAACAGCGCAACGCACTGTCACGTGTGCGAAAAACCGTTCGAGCCAGACGACGTGCGCGTACGCGATCACTGTCACTTGACCGGCAATTATCGAGGTCCCGCGCATTTTAATTGTAACTTAAATTATAAAAATTCTCACTTCATTTCCATAGTATTTCATAATTTATCGGGTTATGATTCTCATTTTATTATAAAAAAATTGCCACCGCGTACGAAGGCGCGTAGAATTACTTCCAATCACGAAGGAAAAATACATTTCATTTACGAAAAACGTCAAAAGCACTGAAGATAAAAACTACCAAAATTGCATTAAATTAAGATTCATCGACTCGTACAAATTTCTTAGCACGAGTCTCGAAAAATTAGCATCCTTCCTCGATAAGGATAAGTTAAAAATTATACATTCAAAATTTTCCGCGTTATCCGACCAAGATTTCGAATTATTGACGCGAAAAGGTGTCTTTCCATACGAGTACATTGACTGCGTCGAAAAGTTAGAGGATGCGTGTTTACCATCGCGCGACTCGTTTTACAGTTCATTGACAGGCGACACTGTATCCGAGAACGATTACGCGCACGCCGTCAACGTCTGGCAGCGGTCCTCTATTCGAACGCTCGGTGACTACAGCGATCTAAAGATCTAAAGATCGATGTCTTGCTGTTGGCCGATATCTTTGAAAATTTTCGCGATAGCTGCGTCGCGAGTTATGGACTCGATCCGGCGTATTATTACACTCTACCGGGATTTACGTGGGACGCTATGTTGAAGCATACGGGTATCAATTTCGAACTGCTCATAAACATTGACATGGTCATGTTCATCGAACGCGGTATTCGCGGCGGTTTGAGTCAATGTTCAAACAGATACGCGCTGGCCAATAACAGGCACATGCAATCTTACGATACATCGAAACCATCGTCATACCTGATGTATTTCGACGTAAACAACTTGTACGGCTGGGCAATGTGTCAACCATTGCCTTATGCAGACTTTCGATGGGTCGAAGACGTCTCGAATTTCGAGTTTAGCGCGATCGCTTTGGATTCGCCCACGGGTTACATTCTCGAAGTCGATCTAGAGTATCCGCAGAATAAACACGACGCGCACGCTGACCTACCGTTCTGTCCGACGCGCGATAAACCGCCCGGCAAACAGCAGGACAAACTTCTCGCCACGCTGTACGATAAGAAGCGTTATGTCATACACTACCGCAATCTACAGCAATGCACGCGCCACGGTCTTCGCGTCACAAAAATTCATCGCGTATTGCAATTCGCTCAATCTCCATGGCTTTGCAATTACATCGAACTTAATACAAAATGTAGAACACTGGCCAAAAACCATTTCGAGAAAAATCTGCATAAATTGATGAACAACGCGGTTTTCGGGAAAACGATGGAGAACGTTCGAAATCACGTGGATATAAAATTAGTGACAAAGTGGAACGGTAGATACGGCGCGGAGGCACTGATCTCGAAACCAAATTTTCACAGCAGGAGCGTTTTTTCGGAAAATCTGATAGCCGTCGAACTGCGAAAACTCGAAGTTAAATTTGACAAACCTACTTACGTCGGCATGTGCATTCTCGACATATCAAAAGTCAGTTTGTACGAATTTCATCACGAGTACATGTCTTCCCTGTATCGCGACAAGTGTAAAATTATGTATACCGATACGGACAGTCTGATATACTACATCGAGTGCGAGGATGTGTACAAGAACGTGAAACGCGATATCGCTAGATTCGACACGAGCGATTACGCGATCAACAACGCGTACGGTATCCCACTCGCCAATAAAAAAATTCCGGGCTTGATGAAAGATGAAAACAACGGTGCGATCATGACCGAATTCGTCAGACTCAGGGCGAAGATGTATGCCTTGCGAGTGGATGGTAAGAAAGACTGTAAAAAAGCGAAAGGTGTCAAGAGCAACGTCGTAGCCAGGTTGATAACGTTCGACGATTACACGAGGTGTCTGCGAGACGAAATTGAAATGAAGCAACAGCAGGCTTGCATAAGGTCTGAAAAACACGAGGTGTACACCGTATCCGAAACAAAAATCGCTTTGAGTCCGTACGGCGACAAGCGATACATTATACCTAATTCGACCGATACGTTGCCGTGGGGACATTATCAAATACCTTTGTAACGTTTGTATTGTATAACGTATGTATTGTATAACGTATGTATAGTATAACGTATGTATAGTATAATGTATGTACAGTATAACGTATGTATAGTATAATGTATGTACAGTATAACGTATGTATAGTATAGTATAACGTATGAATGTATGTAGTAACCTATTGTGAGTGTTATATTACAGTATTGGAAAGAATATTAATAAATAAATATATTGCACACATATGTGTATTTCACATACTTTATGTGTATTTCATATTTCAAACATTTACATGTATTACATATTGCATATGTTTATGTTATGAATAAAAAAAGTTTGGCCAAAATTAAATAACATTATCCTTGGATATCCATGAGTTGTGCGATCTATCGAATCCCAGCCATTTAACGTAAACCTCGTCGCCCCTCCTGCGCAGTACTTTCTCCACGAGATACACGTCCGGATAAGTCGCGCGATGCAACTCGTGTTCGTAGAACCCTCCAGAGACGGATTTTCCACGATAGTCCTCGAGTAGATAGGTTACGGGATTGGTACGCTGCACTTTAACGATCTTAAACACCTCGGTGGTCCAATTCGGCGTGTAACCCTTCTCGAAAATCGTCTTGTATTTGCTGACGCGTACTGAGTTACGGCACGAGTCGCGGCAACGCGTCGACCCATTTGTAATTTCCGTTGAACGTAAACATCTTCCACATGTTGTTCTTTAACGTACAATTGAATCGCTCGACGACCGACGCCTTCAACACCGAATACGTGGAATAATGATTGATGTCGTGTTTTCTCACAAAACGTTGCACGTCGGTGTTGTAAAATTCCTTCCCCATGTCGGTTTGTAGATTACTAGGGCACCTCCCGCTGCGTCAAATTATCTCAGCGATAGCGTCGGCTGTCTCGCTGCCGCCTTTACCCTTGAGCGGCACGGCCCACGCGTACTTGCTCAACACATTGATGACGGTAAACGGTAAGTATGTAGTGGTAGCCTCCGTTGAAACGTGAGTACGGACGCATCTCGACGATGTCAGCCTGCCACAGGTCGTCGTACCCTCGCACTATGACGTGTCTTCGGGGAAAATTTCTTCTCGCCGGAGCGTGCAGTTCCTCGACGAGTCGTTACTTCTCGATATTTTTACGTCCGTCGGATTTTAGCGATGTCATGTTTTTGTTGTCGTTTATAACTGCTCGTTAGCCGTTTGTCAACCGTTTATTTCCATTTGTCGTCGTCGTCGTCGTCGACGTTCTCTAGCCGTTTGTAGCCTTTCCTGTCTCCGCGTAGTTCGCAGCTGTTTCTAAACCGCTCGTAATCGTTTTTAAGCTGTTTTTGAACCGTTCGACAACCGTCCGACAACCGTTCTCGAACCGCTAGACAGCCGTCCGACAACCGTTCTCGAGTCGTTCGTTGCTGTTCCTCGCCGTCGTTAATAAACCGTTGCTTCTCTTCACTCGACGCCTTTCGATAGTCGTTTCTGCTGAACCGTTTGTCCATTGTTGTTGTTGTTGTTCGTTGTGGCGTCCGATTCAACGGTAGTCGAATGGCGAAGCTTGTTTATCGCAGTCCGTAAGGCTTGCAGATCCTTCTCGAACGCAGTCAGCTTCTCGTCTGATTTTTTTCGTTGATTGTTCAACATTTTAAAGAATTGATCAACGTACAGTTTGTTAACCGCGTCACCGTCAGTCTCAGGTTGCGCTACGCGACGAATCTTGCGCGACTTTGGTACGAAATGGCATTTGTCGCGTCTCCGTTGTGCTCGAACAATCCAAATTTGTTGATCGGCATTTCGACGCTGATTGAACGGATCGCCGTCGCATGGTTTAATTTATAATAAGCCCGGCTTCGCGAAGTTCCTCGATGATCGACATGATCTCGTTGTCGTGGGCATTGTTGCCAGCTTGACGCGAAGCGTCGAGCAATCGCAGACGATCCACCAGCTCGTTGGGGTCGTCCCAGTGCACGTAGTCGATCTTATTGTCGGTTAGCGTCATCGCGCGTGACATGGATAATCCCTTTCCGGATTTTTTCTTCTTGGATTCGGTAGACATCAACGGTGAGATTACAAATCGATACTTGAATCCCACGTCGCCCTTTAGTCGCCCGAGAGGATCATGCTTGTATTTATGAGCACTGGTTGCCAACAGTATGCTCCTGTACTTGATTTTATCGTCCTCCGTGTAGATCGTGTCATCGGGTATTTTTTTGAAGATCAACTCGTAAATACCGGGTGTGCCGGCGTATCGTACGCCGTCGATATAAATGTTATCCGCTTTGTCCACGTCAAAATTTTTATTACCGAGCATCAATTTATTATTGCCGAGATAAACGCCGTACGCTATGTCCATCGTTGGACAGGCGCCCAAAACATCTGCGATGTAACTTCGGCTCAGTGGACCCAAGTGATCTTCCAACGATTCTATAAACCATTTTCGACCCTCCGACGTTTGCAACCGATTATGAACGGTCGTCCTGATCGAGTCGTCCGTGGTTTCGAAAACATACGCGGTTTCAAGAAGGACTTTATCTCGCTCCTTACAAATACGGACGAGAGCTGTATCTCGGCCCGCACAAACGCGGGCGAGGAGTAGCGTCGAAAATAAAAAAAAAAACGTCAAAAAGACGTTAAATATGCCCGCGGGTATTACGACTAACGTACAATTGAATCGACTGGCAAGGCGTTTGCGCGTACCATTCTTCAGAGGTGTCTTCATGCGTGATTCGTTACCGATCGGCGGTGTACGTCGAAACGAGAGCGGTATCGTGAATTTGGACGATGCAGCGGGTCCCGGTACTCATTGGGTAGCGTACGCGAAGAGGGAAGATCGAGTCGTATATTTCGACAGTTTCGGCACTCTTCGACCACCGAAAGAATTGGTGCGATATTTCGGGCCGAGCGTGACGAAGATCGAGTACAATTGCACGTCTTATCAGCTATACGATCAGAACATCTGTGGACAATTGTGCCTGCGGTTTCTCCGGACGATCGACGCTAATTTAAAGCCTGACGGTGCGCCGTGGTGACTCAGTATTCGTTAACGGTTTCCGCCGACATGTCTATAACGTTCACGCTGACCGGGAAGAGCAGCATCCTCGCGGAGCACTATTTTCCCGCAGTGGATCTGAGCGACGGTGACTACGAACTCGGTCTAACGTGTTTTGAGACTTATCACACGATTCCGAACGTGAAATCTTCGAACAATAAATTTAATTTCGACGAGGATGACACGGAAATTACTATTCCCGAAAGATCGTACGAGATACGAGCCATACATGAGTTTTTGAAACGCGAAATTTCACGAAAACGCCCGCGACGCGTAAATCGTTCCAACGATGATCGTACGTCGGTCGCGAATATCGCGCGAGAGGCGACCGCTCGCGCGAACGGCTACGAAGACAAGGCCGCGGAATACCCGATAGTGCTCCGCGCAAATTACAATACGACGAAGAGCGAGATTAAGTGCGCTTTCAAAGTGAACTTTAACAAACCGAACAACGTTGGATCGCTGCTGGGATTCTCGTCGAAGCGTATATTGCAGCCGAGACAGTGGCACGAATCGGATGCATCGATTAATATTATCAACGTAAACATTATCCGCGTGGAGTGTAACGTAAGCGCGGGTGCGTACAGCAACGGCAAACGTGTTCACACGATACACGAATTTTACGAGCGTACCACCGGGATATAAGATATCGGAAACGCCGGCGCAGATCATTTATCTGCCGATCATCGCGCGAAGCGTTACGGATCTAACGATACGCGTCATGGATCAAGACGGACGATTGCTCGATTTTCGAGGAGAAGATCCGTCAAATTGCACGTACGACGGCTACAGCGATAACGCGCGACGTGTGACATGCTCGTGTTGAACGACTCGGAGCACGCGACAAATAAAAATATCTTTACGACTGCGACAATCGACGATATCATCAAATCGACATTCGGTAGCGTTAAAACTGAGACCAAAACAGAGACGAGAAAGAAGCTCAACGCATCGAACGTTAAATTTTTACAATCTCTGGGATTCGCGGTACAAAACATCTGAACGATGACTAAAATTTTTAACATCGAAGGCGAGCCGGTCTTTGACGATCGCATCGTCAAGATCGAGACTCACACGTACAACCCGTACGCCAACACAACGTTCGAGTATAGCGACGAGATACGAATACCCATACAACAGCAGGATCTGTATACGTTGCCGTGCGAAAGTTTTCTCTACGTCGAAGGAACATTGACGGTGACCAGAGCAGCCGGCCAAGCCGATGACGTGGTATTGGGGAATAATTGCGTCGCGTTCATGTTCGATGAAATTCGATACGAGCTCGACGGTGTGGAGATTGATCATTGCAGAAACGTAGGAATAACCAGCACGCTCAAGAACTACGTAACGGTATCGTCCGACAGAAGCGTGATCCTGCAAAACGCGGGCTGGAAACCGCATAATAACGCGAACGAATACTTCAATTTCTGCGTACCGCTCAACCTGTTACTGGGATTTTGCGAGGATTACAAACGCGTGGTGATCAACGCTCGTCACGAATTAATCTTGATACGATCGCGCACCGACAACAATTGTCTGATGGGAAGTCTCGCGTTGGAGCCTACTGTCAAACTAGTCAAGATACAGTGGCGAATGCCTCACGTGGTATTGAGCGAGGTCAACAAGCTGTCGATGCTGCGCACCTTGGAAAACGGACGATATCTAAGTATGGGTTTCCGTTCGTGGGATCTGTACCAGTATCCCCTGTTGCAGAACACGACCAAGCACTCGTGGGCCATTAAGACCGCGACTCAGCTCGAGAAACCGCGATACGTGGTCTTCGCGCTGCAAACGGGTCGGAAGAACGTCATGTCCGCGGACACGGGCCGATTCGACGACTGCAAATTGACCAACGTGAAACTCTACCTAAACTCGGAAGTCTATCCGTACGACGATTTGAATTTGGACTTTAGGGTAATTATGCAGTATAGGGGAAGCACCTCCGATGACCTTGACCTTGACATATGTTGTCAAGGTCACCCTCCTGAGTGACCTTCAGAAGGTTTTAGCCGTCGCTCGTTTTTTATTAAAAAGTTATTAACAAAAAAAAGTTTGGCGACCTCACCGATTTCAATGACCTTGATATATGTTGTCAAGGTCATGACCACGAGTGACCTTCAGAAAGTTTTAGCCGTCGCTTGCTATTCGTTAAAAAGTTATTAACAAAAAAAGTTTGGAAAGTATAGCATATATAGGTGCATATATAGGTTAGTTGACGCGCTTTAAACACTTAAATACTTTTAAAGCGCGTCACTAACCTACATAGGTACGATTTACNGCTTTAAATGTTGTGTNNTGGTAAAACAGCGATTTTTTCGCAAAATAATGTATTCTCTGCTTTAACAAAAAAATTTCAATTTATCAACAATTTACTGCTTTAAATATTGTGTTTTGGTAAAGCAGCGACTTTCTCGCGAAATAAATTATTCTCTGCTTTAAAGAAAAACGTAATATTAGTCGTTTATGCCTCTCAGTACTTAAAATAACTGCTATATTTTCGAAATTTTTTTTGTTTATAACTTTTTAATAAAAAACGAGCGACGGCTAAAACCTTCTGAAGGTCACTCAGGAGGGTGACCTTGACAACATATGTCAAGGTCAAGGTCATCGGAGGTGCTTCCCCTATACTGCATAATTACCGACTTTAATAAACACAGATGGGCGATTCTGTACGATATGTACGCGCGTTTCTGCAAGGGCTATTACGGATACGAATATCTCGAGCCGAGTCTCACCGTTTCGACTTTTCTACGTAACGGCCCGTTCGTGATCATCGATTGCTCTCGACAAAACGAATCCGTCAAAAACGCCACCGTGGATGTCAGACTAGAATTCGATTGCATGGAGAACGTACCGCCGAATACCTCCGCGTACTGTCTCATCATACACGATCGCGTGATCGAGTACAATCCGTTGACCAACGTGGTGCGCAAAATAGTCTGAGTGTTCGCGGCAACGTCGACAAAAATTTTCTCTCTCTTTAACCTCCGATACAAATTTATGAGAGGGGAAAAAGAGGAGCAGGATATAAAAATCAGAGTGTCGCAAAACGCGCGTCATTCCTCTCGATTCACGCATCGAAGAAAGAGAGATATCTCTTCATGTCCGCACCAACGTTCGTCGACCTGCAAGGTTTCGTCGTCGGGATGAAATTTGTCGTAAAGGAAGCGGCGGTGCTGAAAAACGGGGCCGTTCTGGCGCATTACATCTTTACATGCCCTATGCCGTGGAATCTCCTCACAAAATCCGACAAATCGTGCGCTTCCTGGTTGATTCGCAATCACCATAGATTACGATGGGAAGACGGAAACGTGCCGTACAGCAAGGTGAAACGTTTAATTACATCGGCCGTGCTCGGTGAAGAAAAGGACGACAACTATGACGACGACGACGACGATGACGACATGATGTCGACTCTCGTGTACGTCAAGGGATGCCAGAAACGAGAATGGCTGGTGGATCTGCTTGAGAATAAAGCGAGAAACCTAAACATCGAGACTCTGGATGCGGATTACGAAGATATCGAATCTTTAAATATTCTAGATGCTACCAATACTATGCAATGTGGAAAACACGTTAAGAATTGCGCGTTGCAAAATGCATTAAAAATATTTAACTGGTGGTCAAAACGCCAGAAAAAATTGTCATCTTTTAAAAAAATAAATTTTATATGTATGTGTAAATTTTACAATGTTTTATTTCCTTTCCCCCATTAGTCGATAGTGTACAAAAATTGAAGAATAAGTAGGTATCGTGACGAATTCTAACTCGATAGCTTCGAAGGGGGTATCAGTTTTAGACGAACATGTTTGAACATGTTTGTCGGTTGATGTCATGTAGAGGGGGGAGGGGGGATATACGTCTTAATAAAAAAAAAAACATTCTTAGTCCTCTCTCCTAAAATTCAGAGCGCTAATTGGGCGTTCCAGAAACATTAATTCCCCCCTTCCCCTCCTTCATCATAGTTTTGTAAGTTGCCGCGTATATTCGATTAATTTTATACGACTAGTCTCGTATCGACTGTTTGTGCGAACGGTGTTCACTTCTCATATCCGAGAGAAAGAATGTATTCCGCTGAAGGAATCAACGGCGGTAACAGCAGTGGCAGTAGACGTATGAATTATTACGTGCCGAAAACAAGTAAGATTTGTATAATTTATAGAGCTTTATATTTTTTTATATCTTTTTTTGCGAATTGTATTATTTTGAAAGTAATCTCATTATTTTTTTTCTATAGCATTTCGTTGGAGCGTCGCGCGGTTCGTATACTAGGCAGACGATACGCATTGACAGCAACAGCTTATAAATATTTGGATATTGGGATCAACGTGGGACCTATGTCCTCTGTGGATATACATATTGGCGATAACCAAGGCAATCGGATAATTCTGCTTCATGCAACGTGGGTGACGTTCATCGAAAGACGTGCGGATATTCAGCAACTCGTGCAGTCACCATCGCATGCAGGACCATCATCGCTAGCGTTTCGAGATCTGGAACTCGTTAAAATACGTGACGCAAATATTGTAAAATTGGCCTCGTGCGACACCAGCTTGTACATGAAACCGTCAACCGTACTCTTCTTGTTCGAACTAGAACATTGCGTCGAGAATGTGTATTTTCAACTATGCCAAAATGTTCATGGCGTAAGTGAAAAATTTAAACAATTTGTAATCATTTTACGTCAAAATTGTATCACCGATAAATGTAATGCAGTTAGAATCTTGCGTGAATTTTATGATAAGAATTCAATTATTGATTGTGAACTGTTGGCGTATGCTGCAGATAATATTGTACATGATGCATTACATGAGAAATAAATGTATATATATATATTAAAATGCATATCACTGTATCTAAAATTATCTTTCCTTCTCCCAATTATTTATTATAATGAAAAGAAACGCGAGCGAAGGGGCGCGAGCGAGAGAGAACGCGCGCGAGAGACTGCGCGCGAGAGAGAACGCGAACGTGGGACTGGAGCGAAAGAGAACGCGCGCGAGAGAGAACGCGAACGAGAAGACGGTCCTTTTCGAGAGGAAGACAAAGAAAAGAAGGAAAAAAAGAAATAACGCGCAACGTCATAATCGAATGGCGCCGCAAAAACGTGACCCAGTGAACCTGTGACCCACATGTTCACTAAAAAAAACCTCAATAAATTGCCCTAAAAGACATGTCTGAAGAGGACATTGCGGCGGTATACATGCACAGCGGGGGTCTCCGAGAGACTCCCAGGCCAACTTTTTTTCCGGCGTTTCATTGTTTCTCTTTTTTTACCCCGTATATCTCAAAGTTTTTTTTAGAAATTTTTCTTAAAAAATAAAAAAAAATATTAAATAATTATAAATAATTATCTATTCTTTTCCTTAGATAGTTCACCTAGACAGAAAAAATAAAAAGGAGAGACCGCAACGGTTAAAACGTCATCGGTGACAAATTTTATCAATTGTTTACTTCGGCTATTTTATCTTCAAACCGTCGTCGGGCCATTGACGCTCGCTTTTGTAGTGAGACGCCGTAACCGAATGGCGGCTCGCATGTTCTAGAAGGGTGAGATCATTGCAGAGTCAAGTGTCTAACTCGCTGTTTTGTTTATATTCGCCGATAAAATTTCAGCAGCCGAACGGCGCCTTTGTAATACCCCCGCGCCGATAAAGTGACGACCCCCCCCCGCGGACAACCCTCGGCGTAGAAGTGGACACCTACCCCCCCCCCTCGGCGGTACCCCTTGTCAATACAATATGTTTATTAATATTTAATAAACATGTCCCGACACGCTCGCCGACCCCCCCTCCCCAGGACCTCCTCTATCTCGAAGCCCTCCCCCCCCTTCCCCCCCCCCACCCTATGGTGGGAACGCAGATCCCCCCCCCCCCCCCCCTCGGATGACGGCGGCGCTAGAGTGTCCCCCCCCCCCCGGCAGACCCCTCGGCCGCGAGTCCTTCCCCCCCCCGCCCCTCACCCCACCTGAGATCCCCGGGGTAGAACTCTTATTGATATAACTACTTGGGCGCCGTCGTGAAGTGTGCAGGTCGTCCACCCGCGCTGCAGTTTGGTGGTGCACCCGCGGGGCTGTATCATGTAGTGCGAGACATTTCCGGCGCTTCTCCAGTGGCAGGTCCCGGTAGCCCGCCCGTCGGCCGACCACTCCGCTGTACGTCCTCCGAGCGTCCGTCCTTCCCTCGGCGCGACTCTCGTCGTTATATGTGGTCGGTGATCCCCCGCTCCGGCACTACCTGTCATTCCTACGGAACTTGACTAAAAAGGTTAGTTAACGCAGATAGCTTTTCCTCGAGCCGAGTCGAGGCGCCATCCCGGACCTTCCCCTCGGCCGAGCTACCGTCTGGGCGGAGGACGCGACAAATGTCACGTCACAAGCACTAAAAGGATACGTAGTCGGTTACGTTAATAAACGAGATGGATACCGAGTGTGGATTCTTTCGTAGAATAAAATTGTATGCACTCATGACGTTCGTTTTAAACCAGAAGTCGTTTGCAACAAGAGCAATGATGTGGTTGAAGTGCCTGTCGAATATAATCACTCTTCGAGTCAAACTGAAATGCAAAGCGAATAGAAGAAACCGGAAACACGGAAGAAACATCTGATGAAGATGCCTATGAAGATACCCACAAAGATGGCTATGTGAGCAGCAAAGAATCAGAAGATAAAGTCTCATCTTCTCCCAGTAATAAGCGTATAAAGAAAAAGCCAGAATGGATGACAAGCGGAGAATATGTATGTCTTGCTCAAGATACAGGCAATTCAAGATCGTACCATGAAGCAATTAAGTCAGAAGATCGAGACTCTTGGTTAGCGGCTATGAAAAAAGAGTTGGACTCCTTGGCTGAAAATAAAACCTGGGTTCTCGTGGATAGGCCTGCTAATGCAAAAGTACTCAAAAATCGCTGGGTCTTACGCATCAAGGAAGATAATAATGGAGGTGTTCGCTACAAAGCTCGTTTGGTCGCAAAAGGATATGTCCAAAAATCAGGAATCGACTACGACGAAACTTTTAGTCCCGTCGCCAGGTACGACACGGTAAGAACTCTTCTCGCAATCGCTGCTGCGAAGAATATGAGTCTCAGGCAATTTGACGTGAAAACAGCTTTCTTCTACGGTTCTCTTGAGAAGGAAGTTTAATTAGAACAGCCAGAAGGTTTTGAAGATGGAACAGGACATGTGTGTCTACTAAAAAGAAGCCTATACGGATTGAAGCAAGCTCCACGTCAATGGAATAAGCGCTTTGTTATGAAGAAGGCTGGCATGAAAAATAGCAGTGCGGATCCATGTCTGTTCTATCGCAAGCGCAACGGACATTTTCTTTACGTTGCAATATACGTAGATGATGGAATGGTTGTCGAAAGCAGCGACTTCGAAGTTCAGTCGTTTCTTAATTTTCTTCAGCAAGAATTCAAGATTATGGGCAATCTAGAGACCTTTCTTGGACTGAATATTGATCGTCAGAAAGATGGCTCAATCACCATCTCCCAGCAAAGCTACATAGAGAAGATTTTGAGAAAATTTTGAATGGATGAATGCAATCCTGTGTACACTCCTGTTGGTCGTGAAGAAACTGTGCCAACTGAAAAAGTCGACGATCATATTCCCTACCAGGAAGCTGTGGGAAGTTTGATGTACCTGATGACAGCGACACGTCCCGACATTGCATTCGCTGTAAATAAAGCAGCTCGTGCTTTTCATCAACCAACCAGAAGCGATTGGAACAATGTAAAGAAGATCTTCAAATACTTGAAAGCTACTGCAAGCCACGGTATCACCTACAAAGGTCAAGATGGTCTGAAGATATACAGTGACGCCGACTTTGCTGGTAATGTCAAAACGCGAAGTTCAACCAGTGAAGTAGTAGCATTGTATTCAGGAGGTGCAGTCTCATGGTCAAGTAGACTGCAAAGATCGGTTGCTCTCTCTACAACAGAAGCAGAGATTATGGCTAGTGAAGCAGTTAAGGAAGCTATATAGCTGAAACGCCTGATATATGAATTGCTCAATGAGAGTTGCCAGCCGATTTTGTTTGTTGATAGCGCCAGTGCTGTCAAACTCGCTAAGAATCCCGAATTTCACAAGCGAAGCAAGCACATAGAAGTACGCCACTTCTACGTTTGAGAAATGTACTTGGAAGGTACCATTGATCTCCAGCATATCGAGGGGAAGCTACAACTGGCCGATATTCTGACAAAGCCTTTGGAGCACGTGCGTTTCGACAGACTGCGTCAGGACATTGGATGCAGAAGTTTGGAGGAAGTGTTGTGAACTGAAACCTTCCGCATCAAGATGGCGCGACCAATGAGCGCATGCTTCTATGCGTCATTTTTAGAGTTCGAGTCTACTATCAGTCGAGTCATAGTTCTAGTAACTTCTAGGGTGCGTTCGGGAAGACACTATTAGTGCTATTTGCTTATTTTATCCTTGTTTTACACCTGATGGGCGATAAAGATAGAATGATGCAATAGCGCTAATAGCGCGCTTCCCGAACGCAGCCCTAGTATTCAGTATTCAGTTACACTTTGCTTTGTGGTCGCACGTTATAAAGTCCTCAGTTTTACATTTAAAGAAAAGACAATACGTGTGATGATTTGTATCGCAAGAAACGGTCTTTATTAAAATAAATATTGTTCGGTTCGGTATATTCTATCCAGCCTGCTTCTTTTACTACATCCACAACATTTTCGAATAAGATACAAGCCGTTTTCGGCCGAAGCTTAGATCTTATAGGCAGCTGAATATTAATTTCTGTGTATATGTATTATTATAATACATATATGTACATATATATTCCAATTTATTACTGCGCGCCGATCACAGTCGGATATAAATAATTTTAATTATTGCACTAAATTTGATTGATTTGGGATTTTATTTAAGGATATTATGTAAATAGGAATAATTAGTTATCTCATTATTTAGTGATATTAAGAAAAAACAATTCCAAATAAATAGTTTGAATACAAATAATTTTTTAAATAGTAATTATTTTTTTATTTATTGAAATTAATATAATTTTTACAAAGAAAATGTTTTATTAGTTAGTAAATTTAATATTTACATTACAATTTCCAAATTGGATGATTGGATTCTTTTCTCGATTTTGTGTTTCTCATTACTTTACTTTCTGCCCGCTATACGGGATGGAAAGTACCGATTTTCCTCCCTAGGGAGGAAAGTAAGCCTTGCATGAAATTGGCCACTTTCGCCCCTCTCTACAGGCATGGAAAGTCGGACTTTTCATGGAGGTGTTGTGAAAAATAATATACTACTGTGAGATATTACATGTACGTCCTGATAATTTATGAGAAATTATATACTACTAGAGATGTTATAGAAATGTTTGAAGTATATTATATACGGTACGTATATTTACAGTACAAGTACAGAATATTTGAATGATATCATGTGCTGTATGGGTTCTACATTCCAATATGTGATCTAAACTGTAATTGTCATGCATCTCTAAAGTGTCTACACAAATTCGCGTACGAATATACAAGCGGTTTTCTTTCTTTCTATATGCATTACGTGTGTGTATTATTTTGGTAAATGTCAAATTCGAAGTAAAATACTGCAGGAAGAGCTGCGATCATTTTTCGTTTATTTCTTGTTACTAAATACAATTAAATAAAGTATTGATACGCAATTTATAAAATTTTTACTGATGGATGTGAAAAAATATATTTATCAAAATTGCCGAAAAACACATACACATGACGTGCACACAGGAAATGCAGATGCCAAGTTTTACAAGAAAGAGGTCTGCAACAGGACTTGTGTTCTAAAACAATCCATAAGAAAATTCCTCAACGTCGCATTATTTCTATATATTTTTATGTCTATAATTTTATTAGGTTGTAATGTGGTCTCCGTTTACAAAACAGTATAGGTATCTTACCATCAGATAGCACACATGTCTAAAATCGGGACATAAAATGTCTTTAAGACGTCTTATGTCCCAATTTCAAACATGGTACATACTATCTGGGTTGTTAATCGATGTAACGATAAACCCACGAATATGATCGCCGGACTATATAAATATATATATATATATATATATATATATATATATATATATATATATAATTACACGTAATTACAATGCGCGCGGTTTAATACTTTTTGGCGCAAATACAGGTTCATTTAGTGAAGTTCGTTTGGCTACACGGAAAAAATGGTTTACTAACAACATTTTAATTAACAGTTTAATTGAAAAAATGATCAAAAATATTAATGAAACAAAATACGTCATGCTCTTGTTTTAATAAAATGTTATTTGTTTTATTAATATTATTATTGACATTAACAATTAAAACAACCTAGCTTCCGAAGCGCGGATTTAGCTCGCGGCTGGTCAGGGTTCGGAGTAGGCGCGGAGGAAGACACAAGACTCGGTTAAAGTATAATACAACAAAGTACGGTATTTATTCAGTTACGCGTGAATACATAGAGATGCTTGCGGGAGCGGTGAATATGTACCAAAGATCGCGGTCGTTGCGACGATGGCGACGGATTACAGCGATCGCGGAGTCGCTGGCTACGTGTGGTAAGTCGCGGGCGCGGTTACAAGATACGCGTAATAGGTCGCGGACGCGGTTACAATATCGATATCGCAGAGCGTGCGGACGCCTGGTAAAGCGATGATGCACGGAGATCGCTGGGTTTCGCGGACCGGCGGGCGTGCGGGCTTGCGGAGGTATTTCGGCGCGGGTGACGCGGTATCGCAGGTTTGGATATCGCGATTGGGCGTGATATCAAGCGGCTAAGACCCTTAGCGGAGATAGAGAAGTACTCTCTATCCCCTGGCACCTCGATTCGTGTAGGCGGGAGGCGGCACCGGGTGGCCAAGACCCTTGGCAAGTAAGAGAAGAACTCTCTTACCCTGGTTCACTCCGGTGTCACAGGTGTTCGTATAGGATTTCGAGTCAACCGCCTAGATACTTCACTCGGCAGAGGCAGAGAGCTCTCTCTACCTCCGGGTTGTTCGACTGTGGGATTGGGATCCGTGAGCAGCGGAATCGGTCGGATCGGTTTGCTGGCTCACGGTGGAATCTCTAACTTAGCAACATTGCTCGGTTTATATATTTGCGGTGGCGCGTCGGCGTGGCGGGGGTATACGCGACGGCAATCGCGCGCGCCGGGATGGAGCGGTGGAGCGTTCGGGAAGTACGGCGCCCCGACGCCGCGATTGCGTTCGGTGGCTCTCGGCCGTTTTCGGCACCGCTCGACGCTCCGAGTCGGTTGCCGCGCTAAGTCCGTTTGCGGACTGATACGCGAGATGATTAGTTTTAAAAAAGGGCACATCGTGCCTTGTCTCGCCCGGCGGGTGTTCGGCCGGGCGGCATCCGGCTGATGCTCGCCGGGAATGATGCGTTTTGGGGCGCATCGTTACACAATATTATTTTCAATGAGACTAATGCTGTTAATACAACATCACTTTTTTCCGTGTAGCTTCGTACAGTTTCTACATTTTTTCAATACAATCCATGATAACTATTGTCTCTGAAAAGCAGAAACTGCATATATTGAGAGCTTTCCACACAATATTCTAAAATTTTTTGCAATATTGTTTTACAAATAGACAATACAGTTGATTAGTGTTTATCACTCCGGTAATCATCAGCTTTTTGTGTACATGATACGTACTTATTAAGTTAATTCTTGAATAGGTGTATATATATATATATATATATATATATATATATAAATCATGAAATGTAGGATAATTTTTTCTCTCTAGTCGCTTTATATTATAAATTTTTTAGATTCTTTTCCTACAAGATAGATCTATTTTTCGTATTAAAATGACAAAATGACGAAGTAAGAAAAAAAATAATGCAATTCTTTAACGTGGACATTGATCTATTTTTGCGTCAAATTCCGCATTTACGACACGTCTCTATAACGGTTTTCCAACGAAAGGAATTAGAGAAACGCTTCTGCTAGATTCAGAGATATAAAAAGATAATAGAAAAAAAGTTATATAAATTTAAAATCGTTTACAAATCGCAGTGCTTCAACTGTGAGTAGCGACTATTATGTATGTACTTTTTTCTCCTAGATTCACAATTCTATCAACATACACAGAGAAGGAACCCAGATAGCAAAGAGAATTGAAAAATAATTCTTTGAATTCCCGAATTATGAAATAAATTTTTTTTCCGTACCATCTGCTCTAAAAGACTCTTAAAAGTTCGAGGAATTCATTTCTAGGTAAAAATACACATTAACTTAGCCTGCGATGATTTTGACCTTAACATATATTATAGAGGTCAAAAGTTATAAACAAAAAAAGTTTGAGACAAGTTTGTGTCAGTGCTAAGAGAAATAATTTGCTGATACAAGCATATACATGTAGACTGTCTATACACACATATCAGCAAATTACTTCTCTCAGTACTGAAAAAATAAAACATACTATATTACAGCATATGCAAACTTTTTTCGGATAACGGACCGTCGTGAGACAGGTTAGTTTTACCCTACTGATGACCAGTCATTGCGATAGTAATCCTGCTCAGTACGAGAGGAACCGCAGGTTCGGACATTTGGTTCACGCACTCGGTCGAGCGGCCGGTGGTGCGAAGCTACCATCCGTGGGATTATGCCTGAACGCCTCTAAGGCCGTATCCTCTCTAGTCAAAGGTGGCAATGATATCTCTAGGAGTCTCGTGAGTCGAAAGGCTCAAAACAATGTGACACACTACTAGGCGGCCGGCCGAGACTCGGAATCGTCTGTAGACGACTTAGGTACCTGGCGGGGTGTTGTACTCGGTAGAGCAGTTACCACGCTGCGATCTGTTGAGACTCAGCCCTCGCAGAAATGTATCCATTACATGATGATATTGCGTTTGATACAGCAATTACAGAAACAAAAAAAATGTAATTTACTCCTTTTCAAATTTTTAAATAAAAAATTAAGGTCCATCCCCACCCGCCACCGCTTATATGTGTACTGTCCATATACACATATCAGCAATAAATTACTTTCCTTAATATATATTGACATAAATTCGTATATCTTTCAAACATTTTTGTTCATAACTTTTAAATAAGCAATGAGCAACGATTAAGTTATAAGGAAAAGTTACTTAAGGTCGACATGTCCTTTTTTTATAACGGGGGGGAAAATCCACACGGATACCCCCTCCCCCGGAGTGGGGAGGGCGGTTATATGGGATTTTAACCCACTAAAAACCCCCTCAAATGTCCCTCACGGCGCTTTTTGGGGAGGCCCCGGGTATCACAAGTATACCTTCGGTGAGCCTCCCCATGTCCTTGACAACATATATCAAGGTCAAGATCATCAGAGGTGGCTAAGTTAATGTATATTTTTACCATATATAGTTCCAATAGGTTTAGGTGCAGTTCCCAAACAAGTTAAACCTGCATAAATCGTATTTGATATAGCGATCGAGAACAATAAGAGATTTTGAAAATTGGAACGCAGTTTTATTCCAGAATGAAATAAATGGGAAGTAAAAAAACAAAACATTTAGCTTGAGCGCCGAGTATCTCACAAACTCGCTTTTTATCTTAGCGCATGAGGATTTTTGCTTACGAGAAGGTACTGACGTATGTATATTATAGCCATGTGGCGGTAGCGCGCGTTACTAGCGCTCACAGTTTTTTTTTCAAATATGAAATGTGAAAAGAAATTCTTTTTGAGAGTTTATTTCGAATAAATTACGCGAATTCATAAAGAATTTAAAAAGGTGAATCCTTTTTGAGTTCATAACGATTACCTGTGCTATCTCGAAAAAAAAATCAAGTTTAGTGTTAACCCCAGATTGATCCGCTCCGTCCCTTATAAAAATATTTCACCGCTTTTACACCTCATATAGATCGTTTTTAGCCCGTTTTATTATTTTTATGTTCGTTTCTTGCACTCTCAAGCACGCGCAGTCTACTGCAAAAGAACATGATGAGTATATGCGAGTATATGCGTATGAGTATTTTTGAGTAGATTGTCCGTTTTTAATACTCGTTTTTCAATTGATGAGTGACAACCACTCGTTTTTAAGCAAAAGGGCCGCTTTGTGCCCCAAAAACGGGTCAGTACTCATTGAACCAAATGCACGTTTTTACTACTCGTTTTTACTACAAACTGACCGTTCTCGCGGTCCAAAAACGGTGAAAAATTTTTATAAGGGGTTCTAAGCTCCTCCAAAAAAACATAATAATAATAATAATAATGATAATGAAAAAGATAACTACGTGTCAGCTTAAGTGTCAGGGTCGTTTCACCACAAAGGTGAATGATAGAACTTGAGATCCAGATGGCCGTGTTGATTGGTGCCGGTGGCCACTTCCTGGGCGCACGATGGCGACGGTTTCACGTTCTTCTCCATTTTCTCGGTCTCCAACAGGACAGGGACGAAGGGCTTGGTTTGATTGTCTGGCACGACAGGCGTCGGGACGGTGGTCATCTCGAGACTACGCTGCTTCTGCTCCTCCTCGGAGTAGAGGCTCAAAGAACGTGGTCGTTCTAGCTTCAGCGGTGGCGGCGGCGACGCGCTGTCACCGTTGTTGCTGAAAAATCAACTTGCCCGTCAAGTCGCGATAGGTGACGCAAGCAAACGATATGCGATCAGCAGCGATATACAATCGCACGTCTCTCTGTCTGCAAGAATTTTCTTTCGTATATCGGTAAAACTAAGAAAAAAATTCGAAGAGGAATTTTTAAACACATAGACAAGAGCGCGCTCGATTGTTTTATTAGTTATAAATTAAAAGAAACATTTGAAAGAGGCGATGCTGAAGTCATCTGTTTTACCAACAAAATGTAATTGCCAGTTTTTATTGTTTCTATTGGAGCTTCCGGTCAGAAACGTGTTTTAAAATACACGGGTACACATGACACGTGTAGTCGTTCTACACCCCATACAGCACATGTAGATTATACTGAGAACGTTCGAAGGATATCGCAGCAGTATATTCTCGTATATATTACGTATGTTCTCAAAACATTCGAGATACGTACTATGATTTACTGCGGACATACTGAGAAGATTTCTATGTCCGCCTTTTTCTAGTTTGTATAGTATATACTGAGAATATTTCGCAGTAAATACCAAGAACATCACAAGTACTAATATAGAACTAAGGATAGAATGTGCACGGTATATGTACTTATTATGTTAAATTAAATTAATAAAATGTTTGTTACCTCCTGCATTGTGCTACGTGAGATATAAGGATCACTTAAGGTGACTTAAACTGATCCGCAGCAAACAATATCAAGGTTTAAGCATTTTGCAGCATCTCGCAGGCTCGCCTCTTATATTGAACGCGTGACGATTTTTAATTACGAGAAAGTACGCCGCGTGGCGGCAGCGCGTGTTACTAGCGTGATGGTAGATTGAAGTCTTGAATTTTTATAGGGTGAGTCATTTTAATCGACGCAGACAAATATCTCAAAAAATATGAAAAAAATGCGGAAAAATATTTCAGATAAAAGTTGTATGGTTTAAAGGGGGACACATGATTCCGATAAGAGTCATATCATAGATATCGTCATTTTCAAGAAATTTTATAAAGGCGACTAATTTTTTAAATAGAACTTGACTTTTTCCTTGAAATAAAAGTTGTAGATCTCGTCGAGACGTTTTCAAAACACTATAATAAAGTCCTCTTTCGTTAAAAATTTTCTGAGATATTTAAAATTTTGTTATAATATTTTTAATATAAAATATAAAATATCTCGTGAAGTATTCTATGACTTTTCTATGACTTTACCTTTATACTTTTATTATTATAAAATAATAAAAGAAAGCGAATATATAATAATGTTGCATTCACATTGAGTTCGTCAGCTTGGCCCGGTATTTTCCGCCGCGGAGCGTCCTTAGCAACGGTCGTTGCTATGAGTTGTTGATACAGCCCGGCTGTCAGATTTCTTCTAACTGAAACTCGAGCGGACGTTTCGGTTCGCGGTCCGCAATTGTAAACGTACGCAATAAACCATCCTTTCTTTGTTAAACCTGTGTTCCTTTATTCCGTGGGTCGCGAGTGAACGCGCAAGCGAGTGCGGGAGTGCGGAGTGAGTGTGCGGAAGCCGCCGGAGTGCAAAATTTTGGGGGCTCGTCCAGGATAGGACGAGCGTTCATTGAGACAAGCAGAGAGACGATCGAGATGGTTTCGTCTGCGGTCCCCTCGAGAAAGAGAACGCGGGACGAATTTAAACTCTACCACAGGCCACGACGCAAGCCGAGACCCTCCAAACGGTTCTTCAAGAGATGCGAGCAATGCGCGAGGAGCAGGCGCAGAGGGAGACAGTTTTTACAACGGAGCTACAACGTCGGGACGAGGAGCTACTACTCCTCCGTCAACAGCTAAGTTCCTCCAATAATAGAGCGTCCGGGGATTCAAGGACGCGTTTCGCGCTACCGGGGGCGAGTGACGTGCGCGCGGACCCCACGGCCTATGCCGCAAATTCAGAAGTGAGCGACGCGCGAGAAAGTACGGGGGCGCGTGGCGCGATTACGGAGCATAAACGACGTGCGCGTGGAGCTCGGATATAAACTTAAGCCCGACGTTTATGACGGATCGGTCCCGTTACGGGAGTTTTTCTCCTAATTGGAGATTATCGCTCGCGCAAATCATTGGAGCGACGCGTTAAGGACCATCGCATTGGCCTTTTGTTTAACGGGAAAAGCGCGGTCGATTCTGGACTCGGTCGAGGACCTAGAATACGCAGAGCTGAAATCGAAGCTTGAATTGCGTTTTGGGGAGGGGCACCTCTCCCAAAATTATTACTCCTTCTTCACGAATCGAAAACAGAAATTTGGGGAGGACTTTGGGTCTCTCGGCTCCGAGTTGGAAAGACTTGCTCGGTTGGCGTACCCCGAGTGCCCCTTCGGTATAAGATTGCGTGCTTACAATTTATTTATGCCTTAACGGACGGCTTTGTGAAGAGGACTCTCCAGTTGGAAGGAGTTACTCATTGAAATTAGCGGTAGAGAAGGCGAAGGCCGTTAAGGCTATACAGGGGGAAAATTTCGGAGAATTCGGGAAAAGGAGGGAGAATTTTGGAAAACCTTTGGAGAAAGAGGAAAAGAAAGCCTCGCCTCAAAATAAAGACGGCGAAAAGTCCGAGGGAAAGAAAAAGAATAACGTCCGCAAAGATTTTTCGCGCAATTATCGCGGAAACCGCGTCTCCGCAAAGGAATGCTGGCTTTGTTGTAAGGTTGGGCATTTCCGGGCCGAATGTCCCGCGAACACGGAAAAGGGAAACGCGGAATAGTTACTCTCAGCGGAGGGAGAGTGACCCGCGCAGATAAAACCCCGGAAGTTACAATCGTTCAATTAGTAATAAGTGTAATAATTTTTGTAACAAAGGAAAATTAAATGGGAAGAATTGTTCTTTTGAAATTGATACGGGTTCCGATGTTTCCATTTTGAGTAGAAAGTTTCTCGGAGAGATTAAAGGGGAAATTCGGGTCGAGAATTGTTCTCTTCGTTATCCCACGGGAGAGAGGGTCCCTATGGAGTTTAAAATTGAAGTAGAAGTTCGAATAGAAAATTTTTTTAAAAAAATTTCAATGTACGTGGCGGAAATTGACGATCAGTGTTTGTTGGGGAGAGATTTCTTAGAAATTATAAATCTAGGAGGTATTTTTAATTCGGTTTTTGGAAAAACGGAGTCAGAAATCGAAAAGGTTTTGTGTTGCTCTCGGGTAGTAAATTTTTCCGAAAAAGTTTCTTTTTTTTTAAAGAAGTTATTTGAAAAAATTCTGAAATTTGGACGCAGGACAGAAGGAGGTTTTTACTGGATTTTTGGATGAATTTCAGGATGTCTTTTCTGAAGACGTCATTGCAAGAAATTGTGGAGTCGTTAGTCATGAGATTAATTTAAAGAATCTCACCCCGATTAAACAAACTCCCCGACGTGTTCCTTACCGAATGCGAGAGAAAGTCGACAAAATCATTGAAGTTTTTGGAAAAAGTTACGAAGAAATGTTGGAAAATTTGAAAGAAGTATTTTCTCGATTGCGTGTAGCTAATTTAAAAATAAATCCTAAGAAATGTGTACTTTTCAAAAAGCAGGTTAAATATTTGGGACATGTGGTTTCGGCAGAGAGCATTACTAAGACCCCGATAAGATTTCCGCTGTAAAGGAATGGCCGATCCCCTATTTCAAAAGACAATTACGCAGTTTTCTCGGTTTTTGTTCTTATTATCGGAAGTTTATTAAAGGTTTCTCTTTTTTAGCGAAGCCCCTCTTTGTGCTTACCGGAAATCAAGTGTTTATTTGGGGAGAGGAGTGTCAGAACTCCTTTAAGAACTTAAAGCGGGTGTTAACATCCTCTCCCGTACTTTCTTTCTCGAGAGGGGAGGGTGAGTTTGTGTTGGACACAGACGCTTCTAACATCGGGATTGGTGCAATATTATCCCAGAGGCAAAAAGGGTTAGAAAAGGTTATCGCGTACTTCAGCCGTATGCTGAGTAAAACGAAAAAAAATTATTGTGTTACTCGTCGTGAGTTGTTAGCGATAGTCAACTCGGTAAAATCTTTTCGACATTACCTTCTGGGGCGCAAGTTTATCATTCGTTTAGATCACGCTTCCCTTAGATGGCTTATGTCCTTCAAGGGCTTAGAAGGACAATTAGTTCGCTGGTTAGAGAGTCTCCAACAATATGACTTTAAAATTGTTTATCGTAAAAGTCTTTCGCACGGAAACGCCAATGGATTATCCAGCCATCAGTGCGAAATTGATGGCTGTACGTTTTGTGCTAGAGTAGAGGAGAAGAACTCAGTCGAAAGACAGTCGCGCGAATAATTTTGCTGGGAAAAACCTTAGATGAATGGAAGAAAGACCAGCTAGAGGATCAAAGTATCGCGACAATTTACCAAGGCAAGGAAACGGAGGTATAGTCTAAGAGCTGGCAACAGAAAAAGCAACATGCCTCGGTCCATGAAATATTTTATTTGGAAAAGGTTCGATTGCTGCCGGCAAAGCGAAAGCCCGACCGTCAGAAGGCGGACTGGAAGCTAAGTGATCAAACGTGTAAATTTTCCAACAAAAAAAACTGTCGATCGGCACGGCTGAAAATTTGCTTAGGTATCGAGGAGTATGAGAAAAAGCATGAAAAAAATTGTCAGAAGAGTAAGTAGAAGCTAAAGGGTTGTCAGAAGCTGTTAAATTTGCGAAAAATCTCGGAAAATTTACATATTAAGAAGCACTTCTGACAATTTGCATTTGTATTGTTTACGTATAGAATAAACTAAGTGCAAAGTGTCAGAAGGCAAAGAGGAAGCAATTATGAGAAAATCGGGTGCAAAGTGCGAGGACATCTTTCGGCGCGCGGCGCAGCGCCCAGTGGACCGATCGCTTTTCTCTTGATTTTCACACCGTACATATTTCATAGCACTTCTGACAATTTATCTCAATATTCATAAAATACTAAAGAAACTATTATTAAAATGTCAGAAGTCAATTGAGAAGAATTAATCAATTTAATTTTGCTTCGTCATAGAGGAAGCTTTGTGATGGTGAAAAAATTTTTTTTTCGAAATTTTAAAGAAAATAGGTTTAGAATGTCCCAAAATGTCGAGAAATCGTATTAGTAGAAAATGTCTGGAAGTATGTGTGTGTGTGTGTGTGTGTGTGTGTGTGTGTGTGTGTGTGTGTGTGTGTGTGTGTGTGTGTGTGTGTGCGCGTGTGCGCGCGTGCGCGTGTGCGCGCGTGCGCGCGTGCGTGCGTGCGTGCGTGCGTGCGTGCGTGCGTGCGTGCGTGCGCGCGTGCGTGCGTGCGTGCGTGCGTGCGTGCGTGCGTGCGTGCGTGCGTGCGTGCGTGCGTGCGTGCGTGCGTGCGTGCGTGCGTGCGTGCGTGCGTGCGTGCGTGCGTGCGTGCGTGCGTGCGTGCGTGCGTGCGGGCGTGCGTGAGTGTGTGCGTGAGTGCGTGCGTGCGTGCGTGCGTGCGTGCGTGCGTGCGTGCGTGCGTGCGTGCGTGCGTGCGTGCGTGCGTGCGTGCGTGCGTGCGTGCGTGCGTGCGTGCGTGCGTGCGTGCGTGCGTGCGTGCGTGCGTGCGTGCGTGCGTGCGTGCGTGCGTGCGTGCGTGCGTGCGTGCGTGCGTGCGTGCGTGCGTGCGTGCGTGCGTGCGTGCGTGCGTGCGTGCGTGCGTGCGTGCGTGCGTGCGTGCGTGCGTGCGTGCGTGCGTGCGTGCGTGCGTGCGTGCGTGCGTGCGTGCGTGCGTGCGTGCGTGCGTGCGTGCGTGCGTGCATGCATGCGTGCGTGCGTGCGTGCGTGCGTGCGTGCGTGCGTGCGTGCGTGCGTGCGTGCGTGCGTGCGTGCGTGCGTGCGTGCGTGCGTGCGTGCGTGCGTGCGTGCGTGCGTGCGTGCGTGCGTGCGTGCGTGCGTGCGTGCGTGCGTGCGTGCGTGCGTGCGTGCGTGCGTGCGTGCGTGCGTGCGTGCGTGCGTGCGTGCGTGCGTGCGTGCGTGCGTGCGTGCGTGCGTGCGTGCGTGCGTGCGTGTGTGTGTGTGTGTGTGTGTGTGTGCGTATGGATTTTTGTACACGTATCTACTTCTACAATTTTTTAGATACCGGATTGAAGTTTTGCACACCAAATAGAGTATCATAGAAAGTATGTCTTCCTCTAATTTTATTAAAATCCGTCGACCGGTATGGATTTTAAGGAAATTTTCATTTTTCAGAAAAGCGTATTTTACGCTGTAGCTTTCTTAATATTTCACAGATATATCGATCTATTTTTAATTCTATTATATTTTTCAGTTTTTTCTACCCCTATATTTCATATACAATTCTTTAAATTTGGTTAAAAAGTTCTTGAGTTATAGAAATTTCAGTAAACTTGACTGTTTTTTTAACAGAAATCGGTAACCCTTTTATTATTAACAATTTTTATTAATTTTATTATATTCCTGAGTTTTTTCTACCCCTATATTTCGTATATTATTCTCTAAAATTTGGTTAATCAATCAATAATTCTTTAAAATTTCTGTTAAAAAAACAGTCGTTTACTGAAATTTTTATAACTCAAGAACTGATTAACCAAATTTTAAAGAATTGTATATAAAATAGGGATAGAAAAAACTAAAAAATATAATAGAATTAGAAATAGATCGATATATCAAATATTGAAAAAGCTACAGCGTAAAATACGCTTTTCTGAAAAATGAAAATCTTCTTAAAATCCATACCGGTCGACGGATTTTAATAAAATTAGAGGAGGACATACTTTCTATGATACTCTATTTGGTGTGCAAAACTTCAATCCGGTATCTAAAAAATTGTAGAAGTAGATACGTGTACAAAAATCCATACGCACACACGCACGCACGCACGCACGCACGCACGCACGCACGCACGCACGCACGCACGCACGCACGCACGCACGCACGCACGCACGCACGCACGCACGCACGCACGCACGCACGCACGCACGCACGCACGCACGCACGCACGCACGCACGCACGCACGCACGCACGCACGCACGCACGCACGCACGCACGCACGCACGCACGCACGCACGCACGCACGCACGCACGCACGCACGCACGCACGCACGCACGCACGCACGCACGCACGCACGCACGCACGCACGCACGCACGCACGCACGCACGCACGCACGCACGCACGCACGCACGCACGCACGCACGCACGCACGCACGCACGCACGCACGCACGCACGCACGCACGCACGCACGCACGCACGCACGCACGCACGCACGCACGCACGCACGCACGCACGCACGCACGCACGCACGCACGCACGCACGCACGCACGCACGCACGCACGCACGCACGCACGCACGCACGCACGCACGCACGCACGCACGCACGCACGCACGCACGCACGCACGCACGCACGCACGCACGCACGCACGCACGCACGCACGCACGCACGCACGCACGCACGCACGCACGCACGCACGCACGCACGCACGCACGCACGCACGCACGCACGCACACATATTTCCAGACATTTTCTACTAATACGATTTCTCGACATTTTGGAACATTATAAACCTATTTCCTTTAAAATCTCAAAAAAAAAATTTTTTTACCATCACAAAGCTTCCTTTATGAGGACGCAAAATTAAATTGATTAATTCTTCTCAATTGACTTCTGACATTTTAATAATAGTTCATTTAGTCTTTTATGAATATTTAGATAAATTGTCAGAAGTGCTATGAAATATGTACGATGTGAAAATCAAGAGAAAAGCGATCGGTCCACTGGGCGCTGCGCCGCGCGCCGAAAGATGTCCTCGCACTTTGCACCCGATTTTCTCATGATCGCTTCCACTTTGCCTTCTGACACTTTGCACTTAGTTTATTCTATACGTAAACAATACAAATGCAAATTGTCAGAAGTGCTTCTTAATATGTAAATTTTCCGAGATTGTTCGCAACTTTAACAGCTTCTGACAACCTTTTAGCTTCTACTTACTCTTCTGACAATTTTTTTCCTGCTTTTTCTCATACTCCTCGATACCTATGCAAATTTTCAGCCGTGCCGATAGACAGTTTTTTTTGTTGGAAAATTTACACGTTTGATCGCCCGCCCACCCACTTAGCTTCCAGTTCGCCTTCTGACGGTCGGGCTTTCGCTTTTCCGGCTGCAATCGAACCTTTTCCAGGTAAGATATTTCATGGACTGAGGCATGTTGTTTTTTCTGTTGCCAGCTCTCCGGCTAGTACGGCCGTCACGATCTGAGATTTCGGCAGGGGACGTTTCCGCTCAAATTTACCTTTCCTATTGGGACGCTATTGTCTTGAAGAGTGGAGTTCTTTATAAGATATGGAAAGCTCCTAGTCTAAAATCTAGGATTTATCAACTATTGTTCCACAAAAACGAATTAAACAGATTTTAGAAAAATAAGAAAATGATATCTATTTATAATCGCTCCAGCTATTCTGTAAAAGTCGCCTACATGTGGAACATGCTGAATTTGCATTGTTTGCTGTAAAGAAATTTAAATATGGATTTAAGATATTACAGAATAGCTGTGGAGCGATTATAAATAGATATCATCCTCTTATTTTTATGAGAGAAGCTAATGCTCAGATAGCCCAACAATTACTCCAGAAAGCGAGAGAACCAAATGTTGTTAAAGCCTTGGTTGAAGCTGAAAATCTCGTCACCAGAAACGTTCAGAGATGGGTTCAATTGAGTGGTGAAGAAGTATTAGACTTACCAGTTTTAACTCTTGAATATCTAAAGAACTTTACCAACGGATTAAACCAAGTAAAACTTGCACCATCGTACATTCAAGATAAACGAAGAAATGAAGATGAAGAATTGCATATTGAAATGTTAAAAGATAAGAACAGACTACCAGAACCGGGTTTAGTGCGAGCAAGAGTGATTGCTTCCGTAATGCCGCAAAACATCAGCTTTGATCCAAAGCATATCGATTTACAAATAAGGACAAAAACGATCAAAAAAATGAAAATCCTATACAAAGCTATTACTGCACGTGCAAATCCGGTGCTTGCATTGTCGGTACCTGTGCACACATTGCCTCTATCATCTGGTTTATGGGTTACGCACAACATCAATCTAATCATTATCCTTCAAACCAGATAATCATATCCATTCGTGATTCAGTGAACCGACCGCAGCGACGTAACATCAACGAGCGACCCTAATTATATACATTGACCGGTCTTTTTCAGGGCCAAAAGATGTACAAAATCCGATCGCGCAACCTTCACGGCCTTCACGCGGTTTACATTTGGTAATGCTAATGCCGACGGTGCACTGATTATAAGAATATACACGCATCTACATTCACACACACATACACAGACATACCCTCACACACACACACACACACACACGCACACACGCACGCACGCACGCACGCACGCACATGCGTGACACACATAAAGATTTATCGTCGTGGATACGCTAGAATAGAATATCTCCAATATCCTCTTTTTTACCATGTTCAACGTCTGATAACTCGAAAAGTGGATGGTTTTCGGACTTCGTGCCCATTAACACTTTTGATCAGGAGATTATGAAGTACAACATACTACAGTTTCAACCAATTTGACCGGGATCCATTTTCCCTATGGCTGAGGCTAGGGTTCTTTATCTCCAAAAATCAAAGAGATTGAGATAGGTGGATCCCCTTGATCTTCTTATTCCTTTTGGCTTACAAATCTTCAAAACATGAAACCATGTAACTCCTGCGAAGATGTATTGTACCCGGAATCTTAGGTTGCCCTTGGATTTATTACAAGGCAGTCCTCCATGACTTCGGGAGGAGAGCCCTAAGTCGGAGGCGATTTTATCAAAAAACTAAGGGAAAAGTTGGAGGAGATTCATTCCGTAGTCAGAGATAAGTTAGAAATTAAATTTTCTAGAGTAAAAGCCTGATATGATCGTGGAGCCAGGAAGAACCTTTCTCGAGAAAATCAGAAAGTGTAGTTTTATAATCCTCGAAGAGAGAAGGGAAAGGCTCCGAAATTGCAAAGTAGTTAAGAGGGCCCTTTTTTAATTGTAAGAAAATTAAGTAATGTAGTATTTTGCATTCAAAGATCCCCCAGACATAGAAAGAGGGTAGTACATGCGGATAGGTTAGCCCTTTTTTATGAGAGAACGGTAGGAAGTAGTTAGAGAAATCGGAACCCGATTTATCCTTAAGAAAGTTTTTCTTTCAAGTTGTTAAGTGTAACTGCGTGTATTGTTTTTTTTGTGTTTAAGGGAGAGTCATCGTTTCTCCATTAGAAGAGCTTCTTGAAGGACACGGAGTGGAGTCTCTTCATTGTTACCTTAAGACTATCAGTTGAAAGAAGACTGCCTATCCCTCGGCAGTTTTTGTGACTGAGATTTTTCCGAGGGACTAGGGCGAATGCCGAGGCAGAGACTAGGGGAGTCCTAATACGAACAGATATTTCGGTTAAAGACGATGAGTCCTCAGGAAGTTATCCCCCCCCCTTGTCCGAAGACTTCCGTGGGGCGACATTTGCGGCGGAAAGAGAGAGCGGCGGCGAAAAGAACCAGGTCGAGGAGAAATTGTAATGGGGTTTCAGTTCGTAAAGTCGGAGACGAAGAGAGCCTCCTGTAACGGCGAGGAACAAAAAGAGGACAGGAAGTCTTTGGCAGCAGATTGGGCCTAGAGGAGGCGAAGCCCGATATCCTGTGGCAACATTGAGATAGGGCGAGGTACGCTTCAAAGCCCTGAAGCCTGCGAACCTTCTGGAGACTGCCCTTCCGGATTGTTGGGACAACAATCTGAAGAACGGGGGAAAGGGGCAGTGTTGCATTCGCGCTGAGTTCGTCAGCTTCGCCCGGTATTTTCCGCGCGGAGCGTCTTTAGCAACGGGCGTTGCTATGAGTTGTTGATACAGCCCGCCTGTCAGATTTCCTTCTAACTGAAACTCGAGCGGAACGTTTCGGTTCGCGCTCCGCAATTGTAAACGTACGCAATAAACCATCTTTTCTTTGCTAAACATGTGTTTCATTATTCCGTGTGTCGCGAGTAAACGCGCGAGCGAGTGCGGGAGTGCGGAGTGAGTGTGCGGAAGCCGCTGGAGTGCAACAATAATATTAATAACAATTAAGTAATTTAATCGACTGACAGGCAATAAGCCAACTCGCTTTGTCGGATTCACACAGCACTTTTTCGGATCAATCGTCAAGACATTATTAATTTTGATCAACGCTTTTGGTCAGATGATGTAATTTCTGAAATAAATAATTTTTATTTTATTGTGAAAAAATATTGCCCTAGCCATCGAAAAGACGTTATATGTTGCCTGTCAGTCGATTAAAGTATTTTATGTAACACGTGCATGGAAAGTGCCCCATTGCGCACGCTACGCATGCGTGATAGACCGCTTTCCACGCACTTGCAACATAAAACAAGTAGAAACTTGCACATTGTTTCCTCGTAGTTTTTAATTGTGCAAGTAGAAACTTGCACATTGCTTCCTCATAGTTCCTAAGTGTGCAAGTTTTTATTTTATTCAAGGTATAATTATCGGTATTTATTTGTTTTGGCTTCCTCATAGAGGAAGCTGTGTTAGCAAAGGTTCTGATTTCACACTTAACTCTTTTGGGGACTGCGTAAATAATTATGTACATTCACTAAAAAATACTAAAAATACTTGTCCACTTAAAAACTAAAACAATATGCAGATTTCGCCAAATTCAATACCAATAACCTTCCTTAAATGATACTTTATCGATAAAAAATATCAGCCCGATATTATAAATATTTGAGATAGCGATTTATTTTTAATTCTATTATATTTTCCAGTCTTTTCTACCCCTATTTCATATATAATTGGTTAAAATTTGGTTGATCAGATCAAGTTTTATAAAGCTTCTATGTATGTACGAATTGTTCGAAATTTCAAATGTGTGTAATACGAGATCTGATTAATCAAATTTTAATGAATTATATATGAAATATAGGGGTAGAAAAAAAACTGGAAAATATAATAAAATTAAAAATAAATCGCTATCTCAAATATTGAGAAAGCGGCAGCGTAAAACACATTTTTCAAAAAAAGGAAAATCTGCATAAAATCTATACCGGTAGACCGATTTCAATAAAATTTGAGGAGGACATACTTTCTATGATACTCTATTTGTGTGCAAAAATTCAAACTGGTATCTAAAAAATTGTAGAAGTAGATGCGTGTACAAAAATCCGTACACACACACACACATACACACACACACACACACACACACACACACATACATACATACTTCCGGACATTTTTTACTAATATGATTTTTCGTCATTTTAGAACATTCTAAACCTATTTCCATCAAAATCTCGAAAAAAAAATTTTTCACCATTACAAAGCTTCCTCTATGAGGAAGCAATAGAGTGTGCAAGTCGTGCGTAAAGATAAAAATTCAAAATTTTCATTTCACAGCACTTGTTGCACAAATAACTATAATTGTTATTTTATATACTGGCGAAGAAAGTTCATTATTACACCGTTGACTGAAGATAATCGGTGCTCCATCCTTTAGTTGTTATTGCGATAAATATTACCACAGTCCTAGTGGTCGAATTGACACGACACCCACACGGTATACGGAAGGTTCCAGATTCGAACCCTGGCTGGGGTAATATTTTTTTGCGATATAATAAAAATTATTTAATTCAGAAATTACATCATCTGACCAAAAGCGTTGGTCGAAATTAATAATGTCTTGACGATTGATCCGAAAAAGTGCTGTGTGAATCCGACAAAGCAAGTTGGCTCATAGTTTTTTCAATGATCACATCGAAAAGACGTTATATATTGCCTGTCAGTCGATTAAATTACTTAATTGTTATTCTATATACTGGCGAAGAAAGTTCATTATTTCAGTAATATTAATTATTACATTTGCAATTTTACAAAATTGAATGCGTCTATAAAATGCATTTAAATATTTTTTCTGTTTTTTTTTTTACAGCAATCGATTTCTTTCATTATTCTACATATAAAAGTATGAAGGTAAAGTCATTGAAAAAGGAATACATTGCAAGATATTTTATTATATATTTACTTTTTATATATTAAAAATATTATGATAAAATTTTAAATATCTCAGGAAATTCTTAACGAAAAAAAAAGAACTTTATTATAGTGTTTTGAAAATGTCTCGACGAGATTTACAACTTTTATTTCAAAGAAAAAATCATGTTTAAGTTAAGAAATTAGTCGCTTTTAAAATTTCTTGAAAACGACAACATCTATGACATGACTCATATCAGAATCATGTGTCCCCCTTTAGACCATACAATTTTTGTTCAAAACATTTTTCCATATCTTTCATATTTTTCGAGATATTTGCTTGCGTCGATTAAAGTGACTCACTCTATATTCTGAGTAGTATACGAGAATTTACGAAAAATGATATACTACTGTGAGATATTACGAGTACGTCCTAAAAATTTACGAAAAATAATATACTACTATGAGATATTACAAGTACGTCCTGAGAATTTATGAGAAGTAATATACTACTATAGAGATGCTATATAGAAATGTTCGAAGTATTATATACGATACGTATATTTACAGTACGAGTACAGAACATTCGAATGATATCATGTGCGGTATGGGACGTTACACCTGACACGGGTCACAGCGGGTACACGTGTACCCGTGTATTTTAAGGAGGTATTCTAGTGTAACGTGCGCATTTTTTAAAGCTTTTTTCGGGATTTTTTTACAAGAAATCAGTAAAAATTGTCAATATTAGCTTTTTATGTGTATATTTTATTATCTTTAGAGAACAAAAAATATTATTTTGAGCTGAATTAATGAATATAAATATTAATGAAACCTTATCGAATACATGGCGAAAAAAATGGCTTCCATGATATCTCAAGATCTATTTGACCAATCAAGTCCAGCTTTTGCGTACATCCTCAGCAGGTGTGTCGCTATAACCCGAACTAGAATTAAGTAAAAAAAATTTTTTTACAATTTTTACAGTCTTCGAAAGGTTAAAAAAACTCGCAAAAATCCATACTTAATTTTTAAAGTGCCGCCATTTTTTTTTAATTTTGCTTCCTCATAGAGGAAGCTTTGTAATGGTGAAAATTTCTTTTTTCGAGATTTTGATGGAAATAGGTTTAGAATGTTCTAAAATGTCGAAAAATCATATTAGTAAAAAATGTCCGGAAGTATGTATGTATGTGTGTGTGTGTGTGTGTGTGTGTGTGTGTGTGTGTGTGTGTGTGTGTGTGTGTGTGTGTGTGTGTGTGTGTGTGTACGGATTTTTGTACACGCATCTACTTCTACAATTTTTTAGATACCAGTTTGAATTTTTGCACACAAATAAAGTATCATAGAAAGTATGTCCTCCTCAAATTTTATTGAAATCGGTCTACCGGTATAGATTTTATGCAGATTTTCCTTTTTTTGAAAAATGTGTTTTACGCTGCCGCTTTCTCAATATTTGAGATAGCGATTTATTTTTAATTTTATTATATTTTCCAGTCTTTTTTCTACCCCTATTTCATATATAATTGGTTAAAATTTGATTGATCAGATATCGTATTACACACATTTCGAAATTTCGTACATATATAGAAGCTTTATAAAACTTGATCTGATCAATCAAATTTTAACCAATTATATATGAAATAGGGGTAGAAAAAAGACTGGAAAATATAATAAAATTAAAAATAAATCGCTATCTCAAATATTGAGAAAGCGGCAGCGTAAAACACATTTTTCAAAAAATTTGCTAACAAAGCTTCCTCTATGAGGAAGCCAAAACAAATAAATACCGATAATTATACCTCGAATAAAATAAAAAATTGCACACTTAGGAACTGTGAGGAAGCAATGTGCAAGTTTCTACTTGCACAATTAAAAACTACGAGGAAACAATGTGCAAGTTTCTACTTGTTTATTCTATTTCTTGTTATAGCCATACTCATACTAATTAAGAATCTTTTTGTATTTTTTGTTTCGGACAAGCAGAATGGGCGCAATCATGGAAGCCATTTAGGGCGCTTTTTTTCCCCATGCATTTGATAAGGTTTCATTAATAATTATATTTATTATTTTAGTTTAAAAAAATATTTATCATGTTATCTAACGATAATAAAATATATACATAAAAAGGTAATATTAACCATTTTCAGAATAGTAAATTTTTTTCGCCAGTATATAGAATAACAATTAAAGTAATTTAAATCGACCTGACTGGCAATATATATAACGTCTTTCCGATATGAACATTGAAAAACTGTGAGCCAACTTGGTTTGTCGGATTCACACAGCACTTTTTTCAGATCAATATCGAGACATCATTAATTTTGACCATGGTTTTGGTCAGTTAATGTAATTTCTAAATTAAATAGTTTTTTTAAATTTTATTGCGAAAAATATTACCCCAGCCAGGGTTTGAACCTGGAACCTCCCGTATACCGTGCGGGTGTCGTGCCAATTCGACCACTGGGGCTGTGGTAATATTTATCGCAATAACAACTGTAAGATGGAGCACCGATTACTAGGTCGACGGTGTATAATAAACAGAATAGTAAATTTCTTTCGCCAGTATATAGAATAATAATTAAAGTAATTTAAATCGACCTGACTGGCAATATATATAACGTCTTTCCGATATGAACATTGAAAAACTGTGAGCCAACTTGGTTTGTCGGATTCACACAGCACTTTTTTTAAATCAATATCGAGATATCATTAATTTTGACCATAGTTTTGGTCAGTTGATGTAATTTCTAAATTAAATAGTTTTTTTAAATTTTATTGCGAAAAAAATTTTCAATGTTCATATCGGAAAGACGTTATATATATTGCCAGTCAGGTCGATTTAAATTACTTTAATTGTTATTCTATATACTGGCGAAAGAAATTTACTATTCTGTTTATTATACACCGTCGACCTAGTAATCGGTGCTCCATCTTACAGTTGTTATTGCGATAAATATTACCACAGCCCCAGTGGTCGAATTGGCACGACACCCGCACGGTATACGGGAGGTTCCAGGTTCAAACCCTAGCTGGGGTAATATTTTTCGCAATAAAATTTAAAAAAACTATTTAATTTAAAAATTACATCAACTGACCAAAACCATGGTCAAAATTAATGATGTCTCGATATTGATCTGAAAAAAGTGCTGTGTGAATCCGACAAACCAAGTTGGCTCACAGTTTTTCAATGTTCATATCGGAAAGACGTTATATATATTGCCAGTCAGGTCGATTTAAATTACTTTAATTATTAACCATTTTCACTGGTTCCTTGTAAAAAAAAAACCCGAAAAAAGCTAAAAAAAGTGCAAGTTTTTACACTAGAATACTCCCTTAACTTACTTGCGTGTATGTTTGCGTTCGTGTGTCACGCACTCGAACTTTAGGGTATTTATATTTATAAAATATGCGCGACCAATTCTGTCTTAGCAAAATATCACTCTGGGCTGCTGAAGGCACTCGGATGATGTTTTTGAACGTTCTATTTGTTTATTTCGTTATTCCTTTCTCGTTAACGGTAATCTCCGTTTATCCATCGCAATGTGACTCGCTCGACAGCTTTTTAAATTTGTTGAAAAAAAATAAGAAACATATATTAAATATATTAGGACTTCCGTTTCCGGTTGGTTAGGTGTGAGACGACGTATTTTGTGTGTGAAAAACAGAGTGCGAGTGTGAGAAGTAGAGTGTGTGAGAGAAAGAGAGAGAGAGAGAGAGAGAGAGAGAGAGAGAGAGAGAGAGAGAGAGAGAGAGAGAGAGAGAGAGAGAGAGAGAAAGAGAGAGAGAGAGAGAGATTGATTGATTGATTGTTTAATTATGCCCAAACAACAGCTATAGGGCAAATATACAAAATAGCGAGCACGGACAAAGAATGCAATATAATACCTGCATAGAACGCAGAAGCAACATGACAGTAGTAGAAGGTAATATTACTTAAAGCTAATGTTTAACTAAATAAAGCAAACGCAAAAAGCTAACTAAAAACTAGATTATATATACAACTTAAAATTAACAGAAAATATATAACGCAACAAAAATCAAAACTTATATAACGCAATATGACTAAAATGCAATCGCATAAAGAGCAGAAGTACTAACCGGCTTCAAATGTAAGCAGAAACGAGCGGAGAAGATTCTTGAAGGATGGAAAAGACAATGCTGAAGTTATGTTATTCGGAAGAGTTTGCCAAAAACGTATTGAGGAAAGGCGAAAGGAGTGCATGTAGATCGTAGTTCTGCAGGACGGAGTATGAAATGCTTGTGATGAAGTGACTAAACGATCAGATCTTCTCAGTGAAAGGTCAAGAGGCGTGAAAAGCTCACTCAGGTAAGATGGAGAAGTTAAGAAAAGGATACGATACATCTGACAACCAAGAAAGTACAACCGCCTGTTTTCCACTGTAAGCCATCTCAGTCTACGCCTGTATGGCGTAATATGTTCATCACGTCTAAGGTCAAAAATAAACCGAATACAGCAATTTACAAGTCTCTGCAATTTGATATTCAACTCGTTGCTCAAACCATGATAAACAAGGCAACAATAGTCAATATAAGGCATAATCAAGGTCGTGACTAATTTAATTCTTAATTCAGATGAAAGAGAATTTCTGTTGAATTTTAGTTTATGCAGCGCATAATGGACCTTTTGCGAGACATGCAAAATATGCTTCTTCCAAGACAAGGTAGACGTGAGAACAACACCTAAATTCATAACTTCACTCACATATGAAAGGGGAACTTGGTTTACAGTGATAGGCGGTAGAAGACTGAAGTCAATATTTTTGACGTAAGCTTGACTATCAAAGATAAGCACCTTGGATTTGGCAGGATTCAATTTAAGACTATTGGACTGAGCGTAATTAAAAATAGCATTCGCATCTCTGGAGATTAACTCTAACCCATAACGAATATTAGCGGGAGAGCACTTAAGATAGACTTGAATGTCATCGGCAAACAGCATATGAAGTGCATACAACAAGACGCTACCAATATCGTTGATGAAAAACAGGAATAACAGTGGGCCCAGCACGGAGCCCTGAGGGACGCCAGATGACGTAGATAACCAATCAGAGAAGTTACCAGCATCGTGAACCACTGCCTGAGAACGGCCAGTTAAATACGAAAATATCCAGGCAATAACAGCGTCAGAGAAACCAATCTTTTTAAGCTTAATGAGTAAGCGAGGATGTGGCACCGTATCAAACGCCTTGCTAAAATCAAAGAGAATCATGATAGTGATGAGCTTATTATCAATCCCTTCTTTAATATTCTCACAAACACATAGAAGTGCTGACTGAGTGTTAAAACCCGGTCGATAAGCAGACTGCTTAGGATTTATGAGATCATGTTTAGTTAAGTAATCCATAATTTGTGAAGCAACAATCTTTTCAAGTATTTTAGACATCTCGGGTAGATTTGCTATTGGTCTCGTATCAGACGGGGATAGAGGAATACTGATCTTAGAGAGAGGGCAAATAAGCGCTCGCTTCCATTGAGACGGAAATGAAGAAGTATTAAGTGAGCGATTGAATAAAGCGGTAAGGGATGATGAAATTATGGGCCAGGCAATACGCAGAATAAAAAGCGGTATACCATCAGAGCCCGACGCATAAGAATGGAGTGGTGCTGTAGAAATGTGCTTAAGAACCGTACAAGGCGTTATAGTAGAGAAACTAAATTCGGGACGCTGAGATGGGCGAGTAACCAGAGCACAGGCAGCAGTAAAATCAGCATATGAGCAAGGCAACTGAGCATTCGAGACTGAAACATAAAAAGAATTTAATTGATCAGACGTAAAAAAATGTAGTGGGGAAACTAAGGTAGATTTTGCTAGACCCAGAACAGCTAGCTCTCTCCAAAGTTTAGCAGGATCGGTGATAGACTTGAGAGAATTAAATTGAAACTCACTTTTGGCTTGCTTGATATCAGTATTGAGTTGGTTATGAAAAAGTCTGTAGGTAGCATAACCAAGCAAAACTGTGAGAGCGCTTTGCCTGCTTATGTAACTGATTACGAGTGCGAATTCGGGATCTAAGTTTGTCCGTAAGCCACTTGGCAAGAGGCTTCCTGATTACAAATGTCAAGAGAGAGAGAGCGAGGGAAGAGATCAGAGAGTGAGAGGGGGAGGGTGCAAGAGTGGAGGAAGCGCGAAGGATTCAGAGAGAGAGTCCGTGGAGGCTGAGGAGAAACAAGAAGATTGAGCTTAGAGAGGCAGACGTAGAAGGAGAAGAGTATAAAGCGCTGGAGTAAAAAGCTAGGGAATTCTGGGGAGTTCGGGAATAGCGCGGGGAAGCAGTTCGGCCATAGAGTAGGAGGATAGGAGATAGTACAGTTCGCGGATAAATTAAGGAAAGAGAGATGCGGTAGTACGGGGAATATAGACGAGCTTTTCAAGAGGAAAAGGGATACAATGGAAAAGGAAGAAGGAGCGGTTGGGAAAAGAAAAAGGAGCGAAAACTTTTTTAATAAGAGAGGTGGCGAAGGGGCAGAGGGAGGCAATGGTGGAAGAAATAGAGAAGATAAGGAACGAGTTAAGGGCGAGAGAGGAGAAATGGAGCAGGAAGAGAGAGGCGTTTAAGAATATAAAGAAGATTTGGAACAAAAATTAGAGGGGATGAAGATGGTGTTAAAGGAGGGACGTCACGCTGGAGGAAATGGTGCAGAAGGATGCGGAGAAGGGAGGAGGGGAGGGGGGAGTCTAATTGAAAGGAGAGGATAAAAAAGCTGGAAAGGTATGAAGTGAAGGAGAGGGGAGAAAGAAGGAGAAACATTTTGATAAAAGGAGTAAAAGAGAATGCGGAAGGAATAAAGGGGGGAATAGAGGAGGTGTTGAAAAAAATAGGAGTAGAGGTTAAGATAGAGAAAATTAGAAAAATAGAGGCGGGAAAGAAAGAGAAAGGAGGTATGGTAGTGGTAAGAGTAGGAAGTGAAAAAGAGAAGTCAAAAATAATGAGAAATAAGTGGAAATTGAAAGATGGAAGTAGTTGGATTGAGGAAAATTTGACATGGAAGGAAAGGAGGATAAAATGGAGGGTGAATCAAATTGCATGGAAGGCAAGAGAAGAGGGTAAAAGGGTACGGATAGGGCAGGGAAAGATATAGATAGAGGGGGAGTGGTGGGTGTGGCATGAGGTAAGAGATGTGCTCAGGGATAGTAGAGGAAAGTGTTGGGAGGCAGGGCAAGGAAAAAAGGAAGAAGGCAAGATAAATGAAGAACAAAAGCAGGGGGAGTAGAAGAGGGAAAGGGAACGGGTAGGGTAAATGAAAAAAGAATAGAAAAAGAGAAGGAGAAGAGAGAGGAATTAAAGAAAAGTTTTGGTGAGGAGGAAGGGGAGGAGGAAGAAAGAGAAGAAAGAGAGGAGGGAAGGAAAATATACAAGATGGTTTTTGGAATGTGGCGGGGTTAACAAATAAAGATAAAGAGTTCTAGAAGGGGCTGGAGGAATGGGATGTAATGGTGTTATGTGAGACGTGGGTGGATGGAAAGGGATAGGAAAAGATAAAGGAAAGGCTGCCGAGAGGTTACGTATGGGAAGTGAAAAAAGCAGGGAGAAAGAATCGGAAGGAAAGGGCGGTAGAAGGAATGATACTAGGGGTGAGGGTAGGGGTTAAAATGAAAAAAAGAAGGGCAAAAAAAGATAAAGAAGAGATGACATCGATAAAGGTAAGGTTAGGGGACGAGTGGTGGAGAATAGTAGGAGTGTATATAAATAACGATATGGACAGGAAACTGGAAGAGCTAAAGGAATGAATGGAGGAGATAGAGACGGGAGTGAGGGTGCTGATAGGGAAGGATTTTAACGCAAGGACGGGGAAGGGAGGTTTTGTGGAAGAAGGAGAGAAAGAGAAGGGAAGAACAAAAGATGGCAAAAGGTAAACGGGGAGGTAAAAAAGCTATATGTAGATTTTCGGAGAAGCATGGGTAGGTGATTTTTAACGGAGGAATTAGAGGAGATGAGGAGGGAGAATGGACATGTATAGGGGGGGGGGAGGGGAGTCGGTGATCGACTACGTGTTGGAGGACAGGAGGACAAAGGAGAAGATAGAGAGAGTAATGGTGGAAGCGAAGGTCGACTCAGACCACCAGCCAGTGACGGCGTAGAAGGGGTGGAGGACGGTTTGGGTAAAAAAAAGGGGCAAAGAGAGGAAGTAAGAGAGGAGATTGGTCAGAGGAGGGTATGAAAAAATTTAAGGATTTAGTGGGGGATAAGCAATTTCAGGGAGTGGGAGTGAAAGAGGAGTGGCGGGGGTTGAAAGAGAAGATAGAGAAGGTATTAAGAAACGTGAATGGGAAGGGAAAGAAGGGCGGAGAGAAGGACTGAGGAATGTAAGGAAGAAAAAAAAGGTTGGGCTCGTGCTAAGGCAATGGAGAAAAAAAGAGGGGAATAAAGAAAGTTATAGGGAGGAAAAACAGCAAGAAGCTGTGAGAGGAGAAGAAAAGAAGGAAAACGGAGAAATAGAAAACGAAGGTAAAGAAGATTAGGACAGAGGGGCAGGTATGGAAGGTGGTAAACAGGAAGAGGAAGAGGATGAACGAGGAAATTAGTATGCAAGAATGAGATGGGTATTTTAGAGATTTGTTGGGACGAGTGGAAAGGAGGGTGAGGATGGGAGCAAGAAGAGAGGGAGAGTTGGAAAAGGAAGAGGAGGAATAAGGAAAGAGGAGGTGTGGAAAGTGATGGAAAAACTTAAGGAGGGAAAAGCGATGGGAAGTGATGAAATTCTAAATAAGGTATGGAAGTTTGGAGGGGAGGTGGTTAAGAAATAGTTGTGGGAGGTGTGTAATAGAGTGTGGAAAGGAGAGGGTTGACCGGGGGATTAGAGGGAGGGAATTATAGTGCCCATAAGAAAGAAGGGGGAAGGAGAGAAAGTGGGAAACTACAGAGGGGTGACTTTAGCACAAACGGCGTACAAGGTGTACGCTGCCGTTTTGGCGGAAAGGCTGAGGAAGGAGGTAGAAGGGAAGGGTTTGCTACCGCCGAGTCAGACAGGGTTTTGGAGAGGGGTAGGGACCACGGATAACATCTACGTGTTGAATTATTTAATAAATAAATGGAAAGAAGGGGAAGATGGTGGTGTTGTTCGTGGACTTAAAGGCAGTTTTTGTAGACAAGAGGATACTGGTGGAAGCAATGAGGAAAAGAGGAGTGAGGGAAGGCTTAGTAAAGAGATGTAAGGAGCTGTTGGAGGAGACGGTATGCAGGGTGAGGATGGGAGAGGAGCTGAGAGAGAGGTTCTGGACGAGAAGGAGACTTAGACATAAGTGCCCGTTAAGCCCGAGTCTGTTTACGTTGCTGTTGGCGGATATTGATGACGAGATGAGAAAAGGGGATTGGGGTAGAATTAGGTTGGGAGGGAGGAAGTTATATACGTATGCAGACGATATAGCGATGTTGGCGAAGAGTGAAGAAGACATAAAGGGAATGATGGGAAAATCAGAGGAGTATTTAGACAGAAGGGGACTGGTATTGAATAGTGAAAAAACAAAAGTAATGCGATGTAGGAAAGGGGGAAAAGGTGAAAAAAGGTGAGCCGGAGATGAAAGAGTAGGGTAATTGAAGAGGTAAGGAAATTTTGTTATTTGGGTTATGTAATAAAATATAATGGGAGGCAGGACGAACACGTAAGAGAGAGAGTAAGGAGAGGAGCGGCGTTAAAAGGACAGGTATGGGGGATTAGAAAGAGAAGGTTTGGGAGAAATTGGAGCAGGAGACTATGGTTATTTGATAGATATGGTCGGTGATAAGTTACGGAGTTAAAATATGGGGGTGGAGGAAAAGAGGAGAAATAGAGAGGTTACAGGAAAGGTATTTAAGGTGGGTATTGGGAGTGGAAAGGTGTACATTTGGGTATTTGATTAGGGAGGAGATGCAAAGGAAGAAACTAAGAGGAAGGGCAGTTATGAGAGCATGGGAGTATGAGAAAAAGCTGGAGGAGGGAAAAAGAGGAGAGCTGGCGAGGGAGTGCTAGGAGATAATGAGGAGAAAGGCAAAAAAAGGGAGAGTTTAAGGGGTTGGGAGGAAGAGAGAAAAGAAGTGGCAGAGAGTAGGGGATAGAAGATAGAGAAGGTGGAGGAGTTAAGGAAGGAAGGGAAGTGGAGAAAGGAAGAGAAAGGTGTATGAAAGAGAATGGCATAGGCAAAGAGAGGAGAGGTGGAAGGAGATAAAGGAAGCAAAATTTAATATGTAGTATGGCATGGTAAAGAGAGAGGGGATGCCGGGGTATTTAAAAAAGAGCTGGGGGGAAAGTAGGTAGCAAAGGGTGGCCAGGTATAGACTGGGGGCGGTATGAGGGGAGGGAAATATTGGGTGGCAGAGAAAAAATGAAAGTGCAGGGTTTGTGGAGGTGGGGACGAGACGTGGGAACATGTGTGAGAGAAATGTGCGGAGGGAAGGAGATCGTAGCAGGAAATGGTTGGAGAGGTGTTGGGTGATGAGCGGGAGGGGAAGAGTTGGTTGAGGAGGTTAGAGGAGGTGAGGGGGGAGAAGAAAGAGATGGAAAAAGGAAGGAAAAAGAGGGAGGGGGAAGAAGAGAGAGTGAGTGAGAGAGAAAGCATGAGTAAGAAAACATACAAATGTAAACGAAAACGGAAGTCCATAGGTTAGGTTACGGAAATTGCGAGCGTGTGTGTGTGTGTACAGATAGGTAGGGTAAGTAGTTTGTAAGGACTAGTGTTAAGGTAGATTAAAAGTTTTTGTGTAAGTTTTGTAAGAGTTGGGAACGTCCCTTTAAAACGCCTTGCAACCCCGAAAGGAGTCAATAAACGTATATACTATATAAATATATTAACCCTCCTGTATACGTGGGTTTACGGAATCCGTGCCAAAACATCTGCTCGTAACTTGAGAACCAGTAAGCCTGTTTGTCTGACTCTCGCCTCTAAAAAAAGTAGGTGGGGAAAGGAATTCCAAGGACCCAAAGCTGCTTCGAAAAATAGACATATCGCTGAATGCAGAGCAAGTCAAATTTCGCACAGACGTCTCAGACCAAAGTATACACTCGACATAGTCTTATAAGTAACAATGTTGCAATATTTATAATAAATGCTGTTTTTTGGTTAAAACAACGTCTCTTTAAAAAATTTTGACAAATAGTTGCTTCTCTAGTTTATTTATTTTCCAAAAATAGAATTTCGGACGGCGGCTGAAGCTCGGCAAACAATTTTTTTTAAACATATTATATAATTTTTTTAACATATATAATTTTTTCAACATATTCTACATATTATATTACACTAGATTTTTCGCCCGCACTTGTCGCGGGCTCAAAATCTATTTCCCTCTCCCCAAACTCATCCATTAATGAGGAGCATTAATAGAACCCCATGAAACACCCAATTTTCAACCCCATAGTAGCCATCCCCATAAAATTAGTAATATTTTGGTACTAGTTTCATCAAAATCATCAACAAAAAATTAGAAAAATTTGACACCGGTTTCGAGGAAATCAATCCGTTAATAAAAAATTATTCATTAATAAAAAATTAAACTAATCCTCCAAAAATAAAAAAATTCTTGGCATTGGTTTCAAAAAAATTGGTCAATTAATACTTATTATTTCTCGAAATTTGAATGATTTCCAAACCGGTTTCCAAAAAATCGGTAACAAAAAATTATCCATACAAAAATTATTTATAAAAAAGTTATCTATAAAAAAAATTCAGCTTGATATCTCAAAGTTTGCGGAAATTGGAGCAATCACGTACATTTTTTTTAAATAAAAATAGAAAACTCCTTTACTATTAGCAATTTTTTTAATTCTATTACATTCTTTAGTTTTTTCTACTTTTATCTACATCAAGAGACACGGCAGTGTCTCGTGCCAAGTACACGCGGAGCGAGACCGACCGTGACTCTTTTACGCGACGCGACGGGTTGCGAGTACCCGAGATGTTGAGATTTCGATAACAAGTGAACGGATCAAGTTCTAAGTAGGCTTGATTGATAGCTTGGGGTCTAATTAGGGGGGGGGGGTTCTCTTATAATATTCCGCTACGTGCCCTACGAGCGGAGATATTGCGACGCAAAGTCCAAATGTGAAAATTTTTTATTAAGATACTTCCTCCTAACGCCGACGTTTTATATGACATATATATAATCAGAAACGTTACTGTCACTTTTTCGACACTAGCGGCGCAAGTTTCGATATCGCGCGCGCATTTCGATCGATCTAGTAGGTAAATTAAATTAGGTCGAAAGACTTATCAGTCAGGAAGAAAATTTCTATTTAGTTAAATTAGGTATATATAAATATATATTGAGTCAATTGCTTCATGTTTATCTGGAGAGAGATTTCGTATCCTTACATCGTAGTACCACCGCTCTGCCGGAAAAGAAGGTTCTCTACGCTTGGCAGAAAGTGCCGCTAGGGAATTTTTAAGTCGATTCTTATGAATCAAGCTTGAATCGATGTCTAGGTATCCCAGGTTGCCGATGACGAGGTCCAGATAGTGCGCTTCATAGTTTTCGGTGTCCAGGTGTAATAATAAGTTGAATTCGATGTCTACGTGTCCCAGGTTGCCGATGACGAGGTCCACATAGTGCGCTCCGTAGTTTTTGGTGTCCAGGTGTAATCGTACGTTGAATTCGATGTCTAGGTGTCCCAGGTTGCCGATGACGAAATCCACATAGTGCGCTCCGTGGTTTATGGTGTCTACGTTGTGACGTGACATTTGTCGCGTCCTCCGCCCAGACGGTAGCTCGGCCGAGGGAAACGTCCAGGATGGCGCCTCGACTCGAGTCGAGGAAGGGCCACTTGCGTTAACTAACCCTTTTAAGCTAAATTCTGTAGGGATGGCAGGTGGTGTCGGAGCGTGGGATCACGACCTAATGTACTGACGTTAGTCGCGACGAGGGAAAAACGGGCGCTCGGAGGACGTACGGCGGAGGGGTCGGACCGACGGGCGGGCTACCGGGGCCTGCCGCTGGAGAAGCGCCAGGAATGTCTCGCACAGCGCAACACAGCCCCGCCGCAGCATAAACACGGGTGCACCACCGCGACTGCAGCGCGGGTGGGCGACCCGCACACTTCCCCCGACGGCGCCCCGAGGGCCGAGCGGCGCCGCCACGGCCTGGCCAGCCGGGCGGGAAACCGCGAGGGGCCAGCGCGCAACCAGCAGCCAAATCAAACGGGCCGTGGGAAAATGACGGAAAATTGTCTGCAACGTCGCGAACAGGGCGACGCACACGACCAATCGGCGGGGCGGAAGAACCGCGAGCTTGAGGGCGCAAGTGCGGGGGCCCGGCGTAGTCCCGTCGAACCGACCACTCCTCACTGTCGATCGAGCCGCTGACGAGGAGCCACCCCTGAACGAGCGCCCCGACGCCGCCGAGCAGCAGCGAGCAGCCAGACTTGTAAGATCTCCACTCCGGTGCTATCAAGTAATTATGGGCTCGATCTCGGTCGCGACCCGGCGCAAGTAAGCGTTTATATCGACTAGATTGCCGTGTGAGTCGGCCTGATTGCGTGCCGTACTTAGCTACCGGCTCCCGCCGTCGTGGGTGCCGGGAAAATTATCGCGGCTGTTTGTCGGGATCGCGGGCCCGTGGCCGGCCGAGATCGTAGCCAGAAGCCTCTCTGAAAACCCTACTCGAAAGCTCGCGTACGATCGGCAGTCAATTCGCGGCTATCGCCTTGCGTGTTTTGTGAATCGTGGACGGAGGCGTGCCGCGGGCGGTACACTCCGGCGCATATTGTGTTTGGAGTTACGTATTCGGGTATATTGTTGCGTGTCGTGTACGGAAGCCCCGTGTGCGTGTCGGGAGGGACCGCGCCGGGCACCTTGTGGTGCATCGCGAGCCTCGCGGATATTTTGCGTCGCGTGCGCGGGCAAATATCGTCGCGCCGGCTCGAGGAGGGATCTCGCGAGCACGCCATTGCGTGGCGTTGCGTATATTGTGTCGTGTGTGTGCGAATCGTTGATGTCGAGTCGGTGAGAATTGTCATGTCGGGTGGATAAGAATCGTTCATGTCGTGCGCATAAGAATCGCCGTGCGTTCGGAATCGGGGGATTAAGATGGGGGCGGATTGGCGTTACCGCGTGGTCGCGCGTATCCAGACCGAGGTTGCGGGGCTCGCTTGAGAGCTTCGTTCGCAAAGGGAGTCTCGCGGTCATGAACATCACGCACTCCGCGCGCGCTAACGGCCAATCCGATTGCCGCGTTGGTACCGGCCATTCGAGCGATATCCGGCCCTGGTTTTCCGATACGATTTGTTCGCCTATTATGTGAAATATACCTACTTAATATTGTTTATCGCCGAGCTTTATTTTGTGTGTCGGTTGTGTCATGCTCCTTCTCCACTTCCACCTCTTTCGCGCGGACTTACGCCCTGAGCTCGCGACGAGGCCATTGAGGCTACGGTGAGCATTGCCGAGACGTGGTGCGCGTCTATAATCGCACCTGGCGCCCAATCGCAAGGTATCGTCCAAGACCTTAGGTACAGGAATTACGGTAAGGAATCTGACCTCGGTATCCCCTTTTGAGCCATCGTCTGGCGGTAAGTCAATGCAATTGCAGCAGCGCTCCTTCGGCTAGCAAGACCGAGGGAAATCGGGTTGCAACGTGTATTAATACCTTGAATTCTATGTCCACGTGTCCCAGGTTGCCGATAACGGGATCCACACAGTGCGCTTCGTAGTTTTCAATCTCCAGGTGTAATAATACGTTGAATGCGATGTCTAGGTGTCCCAGGTTGCCGATTACGATGTCTAGATAGTGAGCTCAGTAGTTTTCGGTGTCTACGTGTATTAATACCATGAATTCGATGTCTAGGTGTCCCAGGTTGCCGATAACGAGGTCCACATAGTGCGCTCCATAGTTTTCGGTGTCTACGTGTATTAATACCTTGACATTGATGTCTAGGTATCCCAGGTTGCTGATGACGAGGTCCAGATAGCGCTCCGTAGTTTTTGGTGTCTATGTGTAATAATACCTCGAATTCGATGTCTACGTGTCCCAGGTTGCCGATGACGAGGTTTTCATAGTGCGCTTCGTAGTTTTTGGTGTCTAGGTATATTAATAACTTTAAATCTGAATGTAGAACACGTAGATATCAAATTCGAGGTATTAATACACGTAGACACCGAAAACTACGGAGCGCACTATGTGGACCTCGTCATCGGCAACGTGGGACACCTAGACATCGAATTCAACGTATTATTACACCTGGACATCAAAAACTATGGAGCGCACTATCTGGAACCCATCATCGGCAACCTGGAACACGTGGACATCGAATTCAAGGTATTAATACATCTGGACACCAAAAATTATGGAGCGCACTATGTGGACCTCGTTATCGGCAACCTGGGACACCTAGACATCGAATTCAAGCTTGATTCATAAGAATCGACTTAAAAATTCCCTAGCAGCAAAATTAAAATTATGTCATAACATAATAAAAATTCGTTGAATTAAAATTATATCTAGACATAATAAAAATTGGACAAATAATAGTAACCTTTCGAAAGTAGAGGTTTTAAGCTTAAAATTTAAATTTTATTCATTTTTAACAAAGTTACAGCTGCTCAAATTTTGCCTATTTTTAAAGATAAATTTAGTGTTCCTTCAATTTTTGTGAGATGTGTATAATTTACTTTTACTTATATATTATTAATTTTTATGTATTTGTTGTTATTGCGAATTTTGTAAATAATTAAAAAATAAGAAATAAAAATGTTTTGCAGATCCTTGCTTAACACTATACAAAATAGGTGATATCAGTACAAAATTACCTTTTTCAAAAAAGGTAAAAAAGTGCCAAGTACACGCAATGTATTTTGTAAATTCAAAAATCTAACCTAAGTGGTAGCTTTATATCTTTTTCACAAAATTATATTATCTAACTTAACTCAAGTGACATGTATTTAAAAAAAAAGATGTGAAATCTTTAATTTCTTCTTCATAAAATTATATTACCTAACTTAACTCAAGTGACATGTATCTAACCTAAGTGGCAGCTTTATATTTTTTTCACAAAATTATATTACCCAACTTAACTCAAGTGACATGTATTTAAAAAAAAAGATGTGAAATCTTTATTTTCTTCTTCACAAAATTATATTACCTAACTTAACTCAAGTGACATGTATTTAAAAAAAATGAAATCTTTAAATTAAATTGCGCCAATTTTGTAAAGAGAATATTGTTTTGAAAGATAATTGTTATGCAACTACTTTAAAGAAATAAAACCCAAGTGGTATCTTCGTATTCCTATTCAAGGGTCTTCCTATTCTAAACCCAAATGATAATAGCTTCTTAATTCTCTTTAACAAATTTTTAATATTACAAAGAATCATTTTAATTACAAAGAATTAAAGAAGTAACAGTACAAAATAAAAATATTTAAGAAAAACAAAATAAATAAATTTTTCTTGTAAAAAAACTTGGCGCTGCTTTTTTACTCCTGTCGCATTCTTCCCTAAATTATGTTTATTGTTTTTTATTCAATCAAAAATTTTAGTACTAATGTTTAAATTTTAATGTTTAAATTTTAAAGTCTAGCAGCGGCAAGTTTTTTTTACAAAAAAAATTTATTTATTTTGTTTTACTTAAATATTTTTATTTTGTACTGTTACTTCTTTAATTCTTTGTAATTAAAATAATTCTTTGTAATATTAAAAATTTGTTAAAAAAAATTAAGAAGCTATTATCACTTGGGTTTAGAATAGGAAGACCCTTGAATAGGAATACGAAGATACCACTTGGGTTTTATTTCTTTAAAGTAGTTGCATAACAATTATCTTTCAAAGCAATATTCTCTTTACAAAATTGGCGCAATTTAATTTAAAGATTTCATTTTTTTTTTAAATACATGTCACTTGAGTTAAGTTAGGTAATATAATTTTGTGAAGAAGAAAATAAAGATTTCACATCTTTTTTTTTAAAATACATGTCACTTGAGTTAAGTTAGATAATATAATTTTGTGAAAAAGATATAAAGCTACCACTTAGGTTAGATTTTTGAATTTACAAAATACATTGCGTGTACTTGGCACTTTTTCACCTTTTTTGAAAAAGGTAATTTTGTACTGATATATAAGTATCGTTGTCTGTATGTATGTATGTCTGATCGCGAACTACTCATTCGTTAGTGGACCGAATTTTTATCAAGGGTACATGAAATAGGGGTAGAATTTCCCGGAGAGTGCCATAAAGTGTATAGTATTTTGCTACCGATTTTCTGGAAACCGATTTTTCTAATTTTTTGGGAAATAACTGACCGAATTTCAAAGAATTATATATAAAATAGAGGTAGAATTTTCCGGGGAGTGCCATAAAGTGTATAGTTTTTTGTTACCAATCTTTTTGGAAACCGGTTACAAAATTTTTCCAATTTTACGGAAATTAATTGACCAAATCTTAAAAAATTATATGAAGTAAGGATAGAATTTTCCGGAAATTGCCATAAAGTGTATAATTTTTCATTACCAATCTTTGGGGAAATCGGTATTAAAAAATTTTCCAATTTTTTGGAAATTAATTGACCAAATCTCAAACAATTGTATATGAAGTAGAGGTAGAATTTTCTGGGGAGTGCTATAAAGTGTATTATTTTTTATTACCGATCTTTTTGGAAACCGGTTACAAAATTCTTACAATTTCTCGGAAAATAATTGAATCTTACAGAATTACGGAATTACATATGAAATAAAGGTAGAATTTTCCCGGGATTGCTATAAAGTGTATCATTTTTTGTTACCGATTTTTTTGGAAACCGGTTACAAATTTTTTCCAATTTTTTGGGAATTAATTGACCAAATCTTAAAAAATTATATATAAAATAAAAGTCGTGTCAAAATTTTTTTAATTTTTGGAGGATGTTTAATTTTTTATTAATGAATAATTTTTCATTAATAAATTAATTTTTTTGAAACCGGTCACGAAGTTTTTCCAATTTTTCTAAAAGAGTTTCCGATTTTTGTTTAAAAATATGTACGTGATTGTTCTAATTTCCTCAAATTTTGAGATATTAGCTGAATTTTTTTAGAGATAATTTTTCGTTACTTTCTTAAAAACAATGCCCAAATTTTTCTAATTTTTCGGAAATGGCAAAAACGTGTATAATTTTTCATAATCGATTTTTTGGAAACTAGTTTCAAAATTTTCTAATTTTTTGAGGATGGCTACGATGAGTTTATAGAAAAATTGCTAATAATAAAGGGGTTTCCGATTTCTGCTCCAATTTCCGTAAATTTTGAGATATCAAACTAAATTTTTTTTATGGATCATTTTAATAGATAATTTTTTGTTACCAATTTTTGTGGAAACAGGGTACAAAATTTTTCAAATTTCTTGGGAGTTAATTGATCGAATTTCAAAGAATTGTATATGAAATAAAGGTAGAATTTCCTGGGGTTTGCTATAAAGTGTATAATTTTTTGTTACCGATCTTTTGGAAAACTGGTTACAAAATTTTTTCAATTTTTTAGGAATTAATTGACCAAATCTTAAAGAATTATATATGAAATAAAAGTAAAATTTCCCGGGGATTGCTATAAAGTGTATAATTTTTCGTTACCGATTTGTTTGAAAACCGGTTACAAAATTTTTCAAATTTTTCGGGAATTATTTGACCAATTCTTAAAGAATTATATATGAAATAGGAGTCAAGTGTCAAAATTTTTTTAATTTTTGGAGAATAAATTTAATTTTTTTTTAATGGATAATTTTTCATTAAAAATTGATTTTCTTGAAACCTGTGCCAAAATTTTTCTCATTTTTTGATGATTTCGAAAAGAGAAAATAAAATGGAAGAAAATGAAAGAAAGCTAATAATGGCGGGTCAACGGAGGGTGAAAACGCGCGAGGCGCGAGCAAAAATAAAATTTAAAAACTTTAATATAAGAGATTACATTTTTGAAATATTTGACAATATGCTAATTTGCATCTATAATATTATCTATTATTTTTTATTTTTTAAAAAAGAATTTAAAGATATAGGTTAGAATTTGAGGAGAAAGAATATCAAAGGTCCTCCTAATTGGGTTCTCAAGTAAAATTTTTTTATTAAGCGGTATCCATAATTAATGTAAAGAATCTAAGCGGATTTTCAGTATTTTTTTAATTCAAAAAAACGTAAATTTGAGAAAGTTATAGCTTTCTAAAGTTTCTTTGATGACGGCAACTTCAAAAGATTTCGCAACAACATTATGACGTCACGCACATTTTCGTGTACTATATTTTCTTCAATTTTGAAGATATTGCAAAAATTCAAAAAATTTACAAAGAAAGTATGCCATGATCTATCAGAATATACTGTTAGGTAAAAGTCGGTTGAAGACCGAATTAATGAGTGAGTTTGGGGAGAGGGGAATAGATTTTGAGCCCGCGCGAAGCGGGTATAAATTATAACATTGAAATATATAATGCTATGTAAAACTAACTATAGAATATCGCCCACATTAAAGAAAAATTAATTACATAAATAGATCGGGCAAATAGAAATTTTATTGCTCTTATTCAAATAAATATCAAGTTTTGCAACTTATATTACGATAATTCGTGCATTGACAGAATTTACCCTTTTGCGAATGAACAACTTACTCAATTACTCTGATATTTATAATAATTAAAAAAAAAAAAAAAAAAGAAGAAGAACTAAAAACAATCGCTAGGATTATTTTTCAGAATACTCGTACATTTTGGATTACATCGTGATGTTTTAGATTATAAATAAAATGTCAAATAAAGTTCAAAAAGAACCTTCATCTTTCACCTGCCATGTACAAAGTTGAAAGACATCTAAATTCCTGTTTAGTTTCACGTCGATCGAAGGGAAAATAAACTATGTGCGCAGCAAGTTAGTAAATAGAACTTTATTAACTCATATATAAATGCTAATAATTACATACAAACTTATAAATTATAATTTACATAGGGCGCGTTAAATAAATAGAATGTACAAGTTTCACACTCATAAATTATATAAATTAAGCAAGAATGTGCGTGCGTGCGTACATGTAAACAAATATTGGCTTTTAAGGATATAAAAAAAATTCTCTCAAATTTTCTACACTTCGCTACCTCATTCATTTCTCTTTGTAAATGAAACTAATCCATATTTACACATTGCGATATTACAAATATTCGCAATATAGAAATCCTCTAGTGCTTCTCAGTATCTTTCTTTATATATTATCAATATTATTATTATTTAAATTATAATCATTATTTTATACGACCTATTACGTATAATATCTTTAATATTATTAATGTATGTAAGTCGACAAGTTTAATGAACTGTATAAGTACTTCAATCGTTTGTCGACGTACAGAGAGGAATGTGTATAATGAAAATAATTCCTTCAAAGAGAATCAAACAACTTCAATGTAATTTACACAAATTTTAATGTGGCGGTCTACGCCACCAATAATACATCTCTGCGCGATGCCTGCAATACCGGCAGTTCGGAAACCTCACATCCCGACAGTAAACAGACGGGAGGCAAGACGCCGCGGCTTTTTGAGGAACGCTTCAAAAAGGACGATGACCCTACTCGGCGACGCCGGACCCTGCCGATGCCTTTACAGGCCACATATCGGAAGAGAAACGTGTCGCTCTCTTCCCACTCGTCCGGAGTAACAAGCGTGGCCAGCACGACCGCGGCCGCGGGCGTCGCAAAACTCGTCGAGTCCCCGAAACGCGTGAAGGGCAACCCGGACAAGGCCCCGGGCACCGGCAAAAAGAAGCACACACACGACGCCTCTACCATAACCGACGCGGAGCCAACGGTGAGGGGCGCCCCAACTTTAGTCACCACCGGTACGCAGACGGACCCGGAGGCCACAAAAGCCGACGCCTCAACACAGACGAAGCAACGGGGTGGCCAACAGGCCAAGGCGAGATACCTCAACATTCATCGGCGATGTAAATAAAATGTAAATATAGTGTATAAACATATATGCGGTGTCGTCTACATTCTTCTTCCCTCCTTTGCGATTACCTAACCTGGGCCAACTCCTACTCACGCACCAGTAGCTGAATAAGTTAGAATAAGCATAGCTGACTAAGGTAGAATACCGCTCGGCAAAAGTAACAGCGCCCATATTTAACATTTGCGTATCTCACCAATCAGTTAATGCATCGTATCGAGTTAAAAAGGATTGGCTTCTAGATTCTATTCCATACATTTTTAGAATAAAAAAAATAATGAACACAACATATTAGTATTATCACAAGATTATGTAATATCAGGATGAAAATCTTTTATTATAAAATGTTTATTTAGAAACGTTGACAAATTATACGTTTAATTTCATACTATTTATATTTTTTTCATTTAAAACACAAATTTATATCAAAGTCCAGTCCTACTTTCAATTCACAGGGTCTGAAATCTGAGATTTGGATAATCGAGATAATCGAGGTAAAACCCGGAAATATTTATCTGCCTATGTCCTGACAAGAGGTAGCGTTTATGTATACCATGTAATAATAGTTTCTCTCTCTCCCCCTTCCCTCCCTCCCTCTCCCCCCACTCCCCCTCCCCTCTCTTTATATCTATTTCTCTCTGAGAGGATTATCACTATATCATCACATGTCTAATTAATCTACCAACTCTAAAATGAACTTTTCAATATTGCAAATAACAAAATTAATCGATAGTTATTGACGCAAGACATTATAACAACAAATTATTTGAACCATTTTGAATTATTAAAAATATTTTAGATATCTTGAGCACACTTACAATTAGTACGATTAATTAAAGCTTCGGTGTTACTTGTTACATGGGAAAACGTTTGTTTACAGTGCAACAATGCGAAAATAAATATAAATGCAGGCAACACGTACTTTCATAAATTTTCTCTCACAGTTCCGTTGTTTAAAATGCGTTACGTCAGCCGAGTATCATTTTGCTCTTTACGGCTAAAAACTTTTCTCGAAGTTTCTTACAAATTAAATTTTCATTGCATACAATGAGAGAATAGCCTTCCAAGATATCACAACCAATTAAAAGAATATTATTGCACACAACAATATCTTTCCTGTGCAATACTGTTATCCTACGCATAATAATTAAAGGAAAATTATAAGGCAAGCACAGTTCGTAGGTTCAGACTCGCAATCACCTCAACGATCATTGCGTGAATTATACTCACCCGGTATGCTCGGCTGATTGACCAAGCACACACACACCCATCGCTGTGTTATGAATTATCTAAAAGAAAGCGTCGATTTGTATTATTAGTCATGCTATGCGGCGAATTATACAGGTAAGAAAAGTATTCAAAGCCTAAAAGAGATAATCTCGAGATTGTTCCAAATACGCACCAACATTAGATTCAAACGAATAAGAAAATTTCTGTTTAGATATCCATCATATCCATATTTTGCCAATACAAAATTTCTTATGTTTGATTGCATTTGATAGCAATGAGAAATGATAGATAGGATTGTAGGACCGTACCACGTATATTTTTAGCAACAATTAAAAAATTTTAATTGTTTTTATATAATCAAATTCTATATATATATATAATAAAAAAATAATGCTATATTTTATTATATTCTACATTTAGAAATAAACATTCAAACTTTGCAAATATTAAAATTCGGTGATTTCAGCGATGTCATATACATTACATATATGTACACATTTAGAATTCTCTCTCTCTCTCTCTCTCTCTCTCTCTCTCTCTCTCTCTCTCTCTCTCTCTCTCTCTCTCTCCCTCTCTCTCTCTCTCTCTCTCTCTCTCTCTCTCTCTCTCTCTCTCTCTCTCTCTCTCTCTCTCTCTCTCTCTCTCTCTCTCTCTCTCTCTAATGTAAATAAATACATTTGCAATGCGATAATTATTATGAACATGCGTTGGAACTGATAAAGAAGATACGATAGCAATTTAAAAAAGGGATTATGGAGTGACGGCCGAAAGCGCCTTCATTTAAGTGGAATTAAAAATGTCGATAATTTTGACATTTCTAATAATCCCGTTTCCTATGTTATCGGCCTACTTCTGTTCTTTATTAACGAGATCATGCAATATATCTGTCCTTGTCAGATTGCAACGCCATGTATTATGTGTGTATGTATAAAATCTGTTGAAGTAAAAATCTTTCTTATTAGGCTTTTAATCTTAGCTTCAATGATGCAACGCTATTCTTTGATCTAGTCGTAAGCTATATAATTTGTATATTAAGTTAACATTTCCTTAAAGTGACAGTTGTATTATAGGTACAAAAGGTGCAACACCAAGTAATAGTATTGAATACAATTTTCTTAAGTTTTTAGTCTTAAATTTACCATCTTGCACATGATTTCTGTACGTAACTTTAAACGTAACTATAAATGAGTTTTCCATTCTGTAAAACCAATTTGAAGAAAATCGGGCGAACTGTAAATATCGATAATTGCCGTCACTCTAGGATCCCCTTAAAAAAGGTTTTTTCAGCTACTTGAATTACTTCTCTACGTTGTTGTACTCACATTTGCCATGGAGCAGGGCGGTCGCGCCGCGGCGTATCTACCGAATGCGCTACGCGAAACGGATGCCACATATGGTATCCCGTTGAGACTGAAAAGCGATATATCATTTTCTTCTGTACACTTACCGGCAGGAATGCCTGGACATTTTGATATGTATATGACATATATGTATATATCTATGTATTAGGTATGCCCAGGCATTCCTGCCGATAAAACGTATATGTACAACAGCAAACGGTTTTACGCCTTGCATCTGTCGCCTCGTAATCGCACGATGTTCGACTTGACGCACCTACCTAGCACCGTTCCTTCCGTTGTTTTCGTTGTTGCCTGATGTATCGTCGTCCAAGCTCGCTCTAGGAGGTAAGCTGTATCTGTTGCTCTTCACGTCTCGACTCTCTGCGAACACGAAAACGATGACAGATGAGAATCACACGCACAAAATTTATGAAAATATAAAGACAAAAGCTTTCACAAACAAATCTGTTTGTATAATATCTCCCAATGAAAGACGCTAATATGTGAACATCCAACGTTCCTAAATTTCGTTAGAGATTTTTATTTCATTAACTTTATAAACAAACAATTCAGAAACAAATGAAAAAAGGGGTGGAGAGTGCAATGCGGTTATTGTTAGTGTGTAAGTTATTCGTATAACAATTTTTAATTATTAATCAAAATCAAATAATTAGGACTCTCGATACTGAACAATAAAGATTAAATCTGGCCATGAGAGTCAACGCGATTATTTGTGCATGATAAATCAAATTTATTTATTAACATCATCAGCGGTATAACAAATACAATTTAATATTCTCACAATCTCCGTTACGCTATGAATGAATACTTCGGGACTGGAAAGTCGGAAAGCCGCAATCTGCTGGTAACGTGTTGACGTATGGTTGGAATGTAATGTCATTGTTTGTGTAATGTCTAATGTATATTAGTTAGGAGTCTAATTATTAAAGTTATTCCGAGACAACTCACCAAGTGATCAGGAGAAAGCAAGTATGAGAATTGATATCGTGGTCATTTTTAAATCCGTTGTTCAGCAATTTGATTTATTACGTACAAATAACTGCGTTGTCTCTTATGGCCAGATTTAATATATCTTTATTGTTTTAATTTTAATAAGATAGTAATAGGTGTACAAATAAGTCTCCGCCGTTTTACAATAGATGGCCCCACCAGGAGGTTATGGTTGAAATTGTCAGATGTAAAGTGTTATATCGTAAGATTGGACATCTGGCAAAACCATAAACTTGACATAGTATCAGACTGTATCGGCATCACATAATTCTTTTCGTGCGAAAATGTCGAATTTTGAGCCGAATAAGCGTCATTTGCGGGAACTTTTGATTTATTTCTTTAATTTGAAGAAATCTGCAGCTGAGGCGCATCGATTGCTTGTAGAGTGAGAGAAGTTGTCGTGAGTGGTTCCAAAAGTTTAAGAACGGTGATTTTGACGTCGAGGACAAAGAACGTAGCGGAAGGCTGAAAGTGTACGAAGACACGGAATTGGAAGCATTATTGGAAGAAGATTCGTGCCAAACGCAAAAAGAACTTGCACTTACATTAGGAGTGACTCAACGAGCAATTTCACATCTTCTTTCACAATAAATGCCCAATTTTTGATAAAAAACGGCGGAAACTTATTTGTACTCTTTATACATAATTATACATATATAATACATCGAACGTTCCCGCTCTACTTTGATTCGAGTCATCTTCAGCGATGCAGTAACAAATAAAATAAAATAATCTCATGTTCTCTGATGAGCCAGATGAGTACTTCCAGATTGATTGATCTAAAAGGAGTGCATTTCATGCGAGGAGATCCGAGTGAAACTTTGGCTAATGATTATAGTCCAAATAATCCAGAGAACATAAGAATAAAAAATAAAGCCGTAATAAAACATTGAATGATAAGTATCTCAAGAGATCATATCTCAAGAGAAGGTAAACGATAAAATTGAGTTAATAATACAGTCGTGATATAAAATAAAGACTAAAGTCGAGAAGTAATAAATAATAATTAAACCCATTTTTATTATGATATAGCATCTATAATTTAGCGACTACTTGCCAAGTTGATATAATCAAGTAATTCGAAAATTTCGAAAAATTGTTTAGAAAGTATTTTAGAGAAACATATTTTTATCATCTTTCTAATGTATGCAAATTATAAAAATTTGTTTTCGTACGCTCGCTTAGTTTTCCATCCTCTTTATATCGTACTAGACTACAGACACAAATACCGCGCGCGCGCGGGGTTCTTTTTAATCAATCTTTAAGTAGCTCTACACTTGACGATATCCGTTAAATATACCAGTTATAGTTTCGTCGTATTGGTGCCACTCATTGTTTTGCAATCGCATTTTTTTCCATGTTTAATGCTCCATTTTCTAGCGTATAAAAAACGCTCATCAACTTCTTGTCAACGCATTATCAATAAAATTAGAGTGGATTGTACATAATTAGCATAAATGTGACTCAAGCAGTGGCTCGGCCGTCTAAGGACGGAGCTTGATCGATCGTACCGTCCTTAGCACGGCATTGACCGCAATTTTGACCCTCCCAGAGCGTACATTGCCGATTTAGGACGCGAGAGACTCGATGCGAGTGACTCGCCTCGTAGGGCGATGCGACCTTCAGAACCAGATCGACAATGTCTGACCTTGCCATTCGTATAGATAGACACCTTGAAATTCAGCGAGAAAGATGTCATGGGAGCTCGGATTGTATCGTGGGGAGAAAAATTGAAGTCGATCATTTCGGAGAGAGCACGGAGTTACACAAAGCAAAAAATTTTCAGAGGAGAGAAGAATATCGATCACCTTTTTTATATTTGTCTTTCAATCATCGTTATCGTAATCGGCATTCCAAAATAATCTCGTTTCCGTGTTGAATTTACGGAATTAATCGCATATGGCGCTTATCGTGCGTCATTGATAACAAAACCGCGCAAAAAGAACGATCGATACACAGATTTTGCAGAAATGGCAAAGATCGAATCTTGACGTGAAACTTATCATTCACCGCGTATATTACTGTAATGTATAGGTATTATTTTTCGCCGAAAATCACTGCCTCGGCACCGCTTTGTTATAATAAGACATAAGAGAAGCGTTTTACACGGTGCCTTTTTTCATATCGGAGTGTTATCTTCACTTTAATATGGACTAGACACTACAGACGCGCGCTTCGCGCGCGCTATTTATCTTTAACATTATGCTATTACTATTACACTATTAACTCTTTACAACTGTCAAAATATACAATGACAGCTGCAAATGAAGTAAACGCAGCAAGAGAACCAATCGGCATCGCGGAAAAGTGACAACAATACCTACGACATGCCTTTTTTAGAAGAGGAGGAGTTACTATAATTACCTATCTCCGGTCCGCTAATATTTCGCGTGGCACTTCGATCCTTGCGCGACGCGACCGAAATTCAGAATTAAACGATTTTATATTTATATTAACGATGAGAGATCACATTAATAATAATATTAACCTAATATTAACCGACACGACGCGGAACGATTAACCTCGCGACACGACGCGAGCTGTCACATCACGACACACACGACGCCACAGAACATCACGACGCACTACACGCACGAAACTCGCCACACTCCGCGATGAGTGCGATGACACGATGACAGTCCCTCACGGGATGAAGCAAGCTACGGCGCGGCAATCAATCGAGATAACCAATCGGCATCGCGGAAAAGAGGCTTCAATTTTTCGATACAAACGAATTCACTCAGTTAACACGCTTTTTTTAAAACTGGACTAGAACAACACAAGGGCGCGCGCTACGCGCGCGCCATTTATTCTGTTATTTCATTTATAATATATTACTTAAAAGTTTGGAAGTATTATAATTATTTAAGGGGGCATATACCTTTCTCAGCCCAAAAAATAAACATATTTCGTGATTTTTTTTTAACAATAAAAAGAAATGTTTGAAGATAAGGGTTTTTTGTACAACAAAGTACATCTATTGTAGTTATAAAAAAATTTTTATTTATTATTTTTAATAAACCATCCCCCCTCTTTCGCCTCTTGAAGTAAGTCCCGCACAAAATGTTTGAAATTGCGGTACCATGGATATCTCCGCAGGATCATCTGAAACAAAAAAAAGAGTTACAGAATATTAAAGTTTGATAATTTTTCTAGTCCTTGACCCATCCTTTTTTGAAAATTCAAATTTTCAATAAAATGGCAGACTGTCAAAATTTAGGTATCGATTTTCGACAAAAATTTCAATCTTTTTTGTTTAAAAAAATATATATAAAATCAAAAATTTTCAAAAAGCATGGGTCAAGGACTGGTAAATTTTATGAACTTTTATTTAAAAAAAAAATTAAATAGATCGGTTGATCCATTACCGAGATATTTATGGTACCGACTTGAAAAACATGGTTTCGAGAAAAACGCGTTTAAAGTTTCAGAACAAGTTTACACCATGATAAAACTGTTTCTCACGACTTACATGTAATCATCTATTCCGGGGCCATACAAGGAATCCTCCAGGGCAAGGTGCTCATCATTTTGATGGTTTTTTTCAAGGCGGCGCTTTACTCGGGCCTCCCGTGTTGCATGCTGCTCTCGGACGTCTGCTTGATCGCAGCGGCGAGTGTTACTCAACGCAGCAAATTGTACTGCGTTTCGTCCAACTGCTATTCCCATTGTACTCATTACTTTCAAAAGAGCTAAGGTTCCTTCATTAAATAAACAAACAGCGAGAAAAGTCGCAATTTCGACAACTCGAGCGCTACTGTTTGTATTTTTCGGAGCTATCCTCCAGATCAAGTTATTATAACTTTCGTTCGTGTTTTGAGTATATCCGCCAAGGCAACGTTTCAATAACGACTCATTTGAAAGATCTTCGTATATAGTGCGAATTGCATTTAAAACGTCGTCAGGTAAGGTATTGTAGCTTTGCTCGTACTTGTCCAAAGATCCGTTCGCTTTTGCTAGTTGCCACTCACACCATGAATCCGAGCCTTCAGGACAAAGATGATGTTGCGGTTTTATTGTCGTCGAACTATAATGATAAAAAGTAGCCCACACAGCATTCCGCATTCCTTCTACCGAGTCGAAATTGCGCCGAATAGCAAGACCATAATACACGGAGAGTTTGTCTATCATCTTCGCAGTTAATTTATTCTTTCCGCCAATACCTTTGTGATCTTTCTTACATTTCCGGAGTCGAGCGCCCATGCGTTTCTGTACGTGTCCGATGCACTCTTTTTTTTGTATTTCTTTATCTCCGTATGGTTTAGATTCAACGATACCCTTATACGTTTTTAAATCGCCATCTCCAATGTACCGCGTATACTTTACTCCGTACTGTTCTTCTGATCTATGGAACATTTCTTTGATGGAATCTACTTCCATTTTTCCGGCGGAGCCTTCATGATTCGCTTGGCAATTGCTTTCATGCTCGATTTTCCACTCATTATACTCTTCGGTGTTTTTCTTTTTTTCCCAAACTTCGCATTGTTTACAGTAAGAAGATTTTACATTGACATCGACAACTTTCTTCGAATGTGCACCGATGAGACTGCATACGCCATACAAAGAAGAAAATCCGCGTTTTTGCCAAGTCCCGTCTCCAGAAACACATAAATCCGTAACATTTTCGACTTCTTGCTCCAAACTCATCCTCAGCTGCTCTTCTTGTACCGCGTCCTTCATGCTCATTTCCGCAACGGCCTTGGATGCAATATGAATGTTTTTTTGGATTTCATCGTGCGATTTTTGAGCAACAGGAGGAGGTAAATCCATCAATCCACAAAATTTTTTCTCACCTGATGCTCCATGTCCTAAACAACGTATAGCAAAACTAAATCGACGGTTTATTTCGTACGATAAACCGATTTTTGGACAAGAAGAAATGTCAGTTGGCCTGCACTCGTCACAAAGTATCAAAATTTTAAAACCAAGGCCTCGAGAACTTTCTGTTTGAAATTTCACGTCGCCTCCGCACGTTTTACATTTCACAACCTGTGAAATTTCGTTGAAAATTGATTTGAAATTTAAAATTCTGTAATTCAAACTGTCATTCTCCGGCACGAGCATACTATTCTCCGATTTCAATTTGTTCGCAGCTGTAGTGGTCGTCTCGATTTCACTTTCTAATGCCCATCTATTGGGCGGCTTCGGACGTTTTGGTATCGCATCCTTGCGAAATTTATTGCTTCGGTGCAATTCCCGAGAACTTTTTGATCTCTTCATTGTATCATGTGCGTACAACAGAACTGACACCAAGCAACTGAATACGTGGACTAAAGATTATTCTAGAAAAAATTTAAAGTGCCATCTATTAAAAGACTTATGTACCTACTACCCAGAAACGAACTTCTATTTAAATTACAATGGAGGGTCAGCTACCAGCGGGGGGTACAAGAGTCGAACGCGTTGCTCCGAAACGGCCTAACAGACGCTCGGACGGCGCTCAGTACAAAGTGCTGTAACTTCTTCAATTTTTCGAATTTCTTTAAATGGCTTTGGATTTACATTCCTGAAATGTTGTTTTTTCGAAATATGGAATAAAAAAAAATCGATTTTTTGAAGCCGAAAAAAGTATATGCCCCCTTAACACATGAAAATATAAAGTCTATACTTTATTTAATAAAGCAAATCAATTTCTATGGCTTCCGCCAAGAAATCTGGAGATTCATCTTCGTAGCTGACATAGCACACGCACGCACGCACGCACGCACGCACGCACGCACGCACGCACGCACGCACGCACGCACGCACGCACGCACGCACGCACGCACGCACGCACGCACGCACGCACGCACGCACGCACGCACGCACGCACGCACGCACGCACGCACGCACGCACGCACGCACGCACGCACGCACGCACGCACGCACGCACGCACGCACGCACGCACGCACGCACGCACGCACGCACGCACGCACGCACGCACGCACGCACGCACGCACGCACGCACGCACGCACGCACGCACGCACGCACGCACGCACGCACGCACGCACGCACGCACGCACGCACGCACGCACGCACGCACGCACGCACGCACGCACGCACGCACGCACGCACGCACGCACGCACGCACGCACGCACGCACGCACGCACGCACGCACGCACGCACGCACGCACGCACGCACGCACGCACGCACGCACGCACGCACGCACGCACGCACGCACGCACGCACGCACGCACGCACGCACGCACGCACGCACGCACGCACGCACGCACGCACGCACGCACGCACGCACGCACGCACGCACGCACGCACGCACGCACGCACGCACGCACGCACGCACGCACGCACGCACGCACGCACGCACGCACGCACGCACGCACGCACGCACGCACGCACGCACGCACGCACGCACGCACGCACGCACGCACGCACGCACGCACGCACGCACGCACGCACGCACGCACGCACGCACGCACGCACGCACGCACGCACGCACGCACGCACGCACGCACGCACGCACGCACGCACGCACGCACGCACGCACGCACGCACGCACGCACGCACGCACGCACGCACGCACGCACGCACGCACGCACGCACGCACGCACGCACGCACGCACGCACGCACGCACGCACGCACGCACGCACGCACGCACGCACGCACGCACGCACGCACGCACGCACGCACGCACGCACGCACGCACGCACGCACGCACGCACGCACGCACGCACGCACGCACGCACGCACGCACGCACGCACGCACGCACGCACGCACGCACGCACGCACGCACGCACGCACGCACGCACGCACGCACGCACGCACGCACGCACGCACGCACGCACGCACGCACGCACGCACGCACGCACGCACGCACGCACGCACGCACGCACGCACGCACGCACGCACGCACGCACGCACGCACGCACGCACGCACGCACGCACGCACGCACGCACGCACGCACGCACGCACGCACGCACGCACGCACGCACGCACGCACGCACGCACGCACGCACGCACGCACGCACGCACGCACGCACGCACGCACGCACGCACGCACGCACGCACGCACGCACGCACGCACGCACGCACGCACGCACGCACGCACGCACGCACGCACGCACGCACGCACGCACGCACGCACGCACACACCCGGCCCGGGTTCGGTGACTGACGCGTCGCCGGTAAAACGGCACGCGTCAAACCCCCGGTTGCCCGGCCGGCTGCCCGGCGGTACACGCAAGGTATCAGGCCGCACGTTTTCGAATAAAACGCGCTCGCGCGCGCCCGTTCACCTCGGTGTGCGAGCGCGTGTGTGTGTCGCGCTAATTGGTTGTGCGTCGAGGCCGTCGCAAGCGCGCGCCACGGTACACGGAGGCTAACGGACCTCGTGCCGTCACCGGTCCTGGCCCGCTGTTGGTCGTACGGTTAACCTTCGACAGGCCTGCGTAACGTTCCATCCACTCTAACCCCGGGCCTCTTCATCGGGGGTTCGGCGGCGGCGGGTGGGACCGATACCGGTCGGCGACGCTACTGCTTTGGGTACTCTTAGGACCCGTACGGCCGTAAGAAGACTAACTAAACATAGTCAATAATTTTCCTTGCTTTCAAAGAATAATTGATTGTGATTGGTCAATTTTCTTACGGCCTTGCGATTACTACTAAAATTTGTGTACATGCAATGGCCTTTAAAATATTACATATATGATTTTGACATATGCATACTCGCCATATATGGAATAATAAATATTTTAAAAACATACATGTGACGTTGTAGCACGTAATTAAAATAAAAGTAATAAAAATTCATACATATATTACAAATATGTTTTGTAATTTTATTATTTTTGTACGAGTAACTACATTTAATGAGCAATAATAATTAATCATTATATATGTGTATACATAATATAACTTTTAAGGTTTGTGCTGTTCATTATAATGTTGTTGTTCGTACGAAAATAATAAAATTACATAGTAACATATTTGTAATATACGTAATTCGTCACTCGTCAATTTATTACAGTACCACTATAAATTTTTTATTATCTTATTATATAATTTATCCATACATTTATACATTTTTTTTTATTTTAATAATACAAGTTTTCTCACTTTGTTACTGTATAATTATTTATTACTTTTATTTTAATTACATGTGACAATATCACATGTATGTTTATAAAATATTTATTATTTCATATACGACGAGTACGCATATGTCAAAACATGTGCTTTATGGAGTTTTAATTAACCTAGAGATCCTAAAGCGGGGAGCACACACTTCTGCACAGCGCATAATGCGTAAGCATAAGAAAACTGATTGGTCTATTTCCTTATGCACATGTGTATGGATCAATCAATTTTCTTATGTTTACGCATTATGCGTTGTACAGAAGAGTGTGCTCCCCGCTTAAGGATCTATCCAGACACACTTGCATAAGTACATAAACATATGCATATGAAAATGGATTGATCTATTTCCTTATGCACATGTATATAAACAAATCAATTTTCTTATGCTTATGTTTATGAACTATGCAAGTTTGTCTAAATAGATCTTAAGTGCTGGTCTACAACCTTGCTTTAAAGAATATTTAAGCTCTAAGCCCGTAAGAAATTGACCAATCACAATCGAACTTTTGTCTACCGGTACTGCTACTGATTGGTGATCTAAATCTAGCTTACACCCCACCTCCAATCTTGTCACTCTTTCACAAGCTTTTCTCCTATTACGTAATTGATCACTGTTTCCCCCTTCCTCCTGTAAAAGTCACCTCCTTCTCCTCATCTCCCTCCTTTGTTCCGTTCATAATTTCCCACTTTTCCTCTTCCACTCATCTAATCAGCCCTTTCCCCTACCTATTTATTATTATATCTTTCAATTTTCTTTCAACTCTCTCTTCTTCATTTTTCAGCGCTCCTTTCTCCCCTCTTCTCGCATTGAAATCGCTCCCCACTATCCACTTCTCCTCCCTCCTGACCTCCTCTTTTACCGATTTTATCTTACCCATTACCTTGTCCAAGTTGCCGCTTACGTAAACTGTTGCTAATTTCCATTCTCCTTCTTTCATCTTACTTCTTTAATCATTAAACCCTCCACCTCCTCCACCCATTCTTTTTCCTCTTCTAACTCTTTTCTGACTCGCATCATTATTCCACCTATTGTTCTTCCTTTTCTTCTAACTCTTTTTTTCTTTACACCCTGTATACTCCAGTTAAACTCTATTGGCACCTTATTCTTCATCTTCTCCCATTTCTCCTGTTCCAGCCACGTCTCCACTAACCTCACGACATCCCACTCTTTTATCTGTTCCCAAAACCCTTCCTGTTTTCTCTTCATTCCCGCTACATTCCAAAAGCCTATTTTTAGGCTTTCTTCCTGTTTCTTCCTTCCTTCCTTTTTTCTTCTCTTTTTCTCCCCTCTTTTTCCTTTTTTTCACTCATTTTTACTTTCCCCACTTTACCCTCTTTGATTTCTTTTTCCCCTCCCACAAGCCTCACCACACTCCCTTTTTTCCTACTCTCTCTCTCCTCCCTCTTTTCTCTACCCTCCTTTCCCATCGTTTTTCCTCCCTCCTCACTACTTTTACATTTTATTTTTCCGTTTCCCTCTTTTCTACTTTTTCTCTCTTTCTCTGTTTCTTTTTCTCTCCCTACTTTTTTTTGTTCTTCTTTCTCATTTCCTTTTCCATCTGTCAGGACTTTTTTCCTCATCCCAACTCCACCACTTCCCCTCTAACCAAATTTTTTTGTACTTTATCCAATCTTCTTCTATTCCTTCTATCCCACCTATTGCTCTTCTTCATCTTTCATCTTTCAAATTTACGCGACGCGACGAGTTGCGAGTACCCGAGATGTTGAGATCTCGATAACGAGTGAACGGATCAAGTTAAGTAGGCTTGATCGATAGCTTGGGGTCCAATTAGGGGGGGGGTTTCTCTCATAATATTCCGCTACGTGCCCTACGAGCGGAGATATTGCGACGCAAAGTCCAAATGTGAAAATTTATTTTTAAGATACGTCTCCTCCTAACGCTGCGATCTATTATGACGTCATCAGAGAAACGTCACTTTCACTTTTTCGACGCTGGCGGCGCAGGTATCGCCAGTTTCGATATCGCGCGCGTATTTCAAAATTAGGTCGATAAACTTATCGGTCAGGAGGAAGATTTCTATTTAAGTAAAAATTAGGTATATATATATAATAAATATTGAGTCAACGGAAAAGTAGGTTCTCTATGCTTGGCAGAAAGTGCCGCTAGGGAATTTTTAAGTCGATTCTTATGAATCAAGCTTGAATTTGATGTCTATGTATCCCAGATTGCCGATGACAAGGTCTCCAGATAGTTTTCGGTGTCCAGGTGTAATAATACGTTGAATTCGATGTCTACGTGTCCCAGGTTGCCGATGACGAGGTCCACATAGTGCGCTCCGTAGTTTTTGGTGTCTACGTGTATTAATATCTTGAATTCGATGTCCACGTGTCCCAGGTTGCCGATGACGGGATCCAGATAATGCGCTTCATAGATTTCGGTGTCCAGGTGTAATAATACGTTGAATTCGATGTCCACGTGTCCCAGGTTGCCGATGACGAGGTCCACACAGTGCGCTTCGTAGTTTTCGGTGTCCAGGTGTAATAATACGTTGAATGCGATGTCTACGTGTCCCAGGTTGCCGATGACGAGGTCCACACAGTGCGCTCCGTAGTTTTTGGTGTCTACGTGTATTAATATCTTGAATTCGATGTCCACGTGTCTCAGTTTGCCGATGACGAGGTCCACACAGTGCGCTTCGTAGTTTTCGGTGTCCAGGTGTAATCGTACGTTGAATTCGATGTCTAGGTGTCTGCCGATGACGAGGTCCACATAGTGCGCTTCGTAGTTTTCGGTGTCTACGTGTATTAATACCTTGAATTCGATGTCCACGTGTCCCAGGTTGCCGATGACGAGGTCCACACAGTGAGCTTCATAGTTTTCGGTGTCCAGGTGTAATAATACGTTGAATTCGATGTCCACGTGTCCCAGGTTGCCGATGACGAGGTCCACACAGTGCGCTTCGTAGTTTTCGGTGTCCAGGTGTAATAATATGTTGAATGCGATGTCTACGTGTCCCAGGTTGCCGATGACGAGGTCCACATAGTGCGCTCCGTAGTTTTCGGTGTCTACGTGTATTAATACCTTGAATTCGATGTCCACGTGTCCCAGGTTGCCGATGACGAGGTCCACACAGTGCGCTTCGTAGTTTTCGGTGTCCAGGTGTAATAATACGTTGAATGCGATGTCTACGTGTCCCAGGTTGCCGATGACGAGGTCCACACAGTGCGCTCCATAGTTTTTGGTGTCTACGAATATCTTGAATTCGATGTCCACGTGTCTCAGGTTGCCGATGACGGGATCCAGATAATGCGCTTCATAGATTTCGGTGTCCAGGTGTAATAATACGTTGAATTCGATGTCTACGTGTCCCAGGTTGCCGATGACGAGGTCCACACAGTGCGCTCCGTAGTTTTTGGTGTCTACGTGTATTAATATCTTGAATTCGATGTCCACGAGTCCCAGGTTGCCGATGACGGGATCCAGATAATGCGCTTCATAGTTTTCGGTGTCCAGGTGTAATCGTACGTTGAATTCGATGTCTAGGTATCCCAGGTTGCCGATGACAAGGTCCACATAGTGCGCTCCGTAGTTTTCGGTGTCCACGTGTCCCAGGTTGCCGATGACGAGGTCCAGATATCGCGCTCCGTATTTTTCGGTGTCTAGGTGTAATAATACCTCGAATTTGATGTTCACGTGTCCCAGGTTGCCGATGACGAGATCCAGATAGTGCGCTTCATAGTTTTCGGTATCCAGGTGTAATTGTACGTTGAATTCGATGTCTAGGTGTCCCAGGTTGCCGATGACAAGATCCACATAGTGCGCTCCGTAGTTTTCGGTGTCTACGTGTATTAATATTTTGAATTCGATGTCCACGTATCCCAGGTTGCCGATGACGGGATCCAGATAGTGCGCTTCATAGTTTCCGGTGTCCAGGTGTAATCGTACGTTGAATTTGATGTCTACGTGTCCCAGGTTGCCGATGACGAGGTCCACATAGTGCGCTTCGTAGTTTTCGGTGTCCAGGTGTAATAATATGTTGAATTCAATGTTTAGGTGTCCCAGGTTGCCGATGACAAGGTCCACATATTGCGCTCCGTAGTTTTCGGTGTCTACGTGTATTAATACCTTGAAATTGATGTCTAGGTGTCCCAGGTTGCTGATGACGAGGTCCACATAATGCGCTTCATAGTTTTTGGTGTCTAGGTGTATTAATAACTTTAAATCTGAATGGGTGCGTTCAGCCGATACTCCGCTAGCCTAGCAATCATGAGCAGTTGCTCGTTTTCGCTCGTTTCCTCTCCTTTTAATCCATTAGGTCAAAAGAGAGGAAACGAGCGAAAACGAGCGTCTGCTCACGATTGCTAGGCTAGCAGAGTATCGGCTGAACGCACCCAATGTAGGACACGTAGATATCAAATTCGAGGTATTGATACATGTAGACACCGAAAACTACGAAGCGCACTATGTGGACCTCGTCATCGGCAATTTGGAACACGTGGCCATCGAATTCAAGGTATTAATACACCTGGACACCGAAAACTATAGAGCGCACTATGTGGACCTCGTCATCGGCAACCTGGGACACCTAGACATTGAATTCAAGCTTGATTCATAAGAATCGACTTAAAATTTCCCTAGCGGCAGAATTAGAATTATGTCATGACATAATAAAAATCGCTAAAGTAAAATTATGTCTAGACATAATAAAAATTGGATGAATTAAAATTATGTCTGACGTAAAAATAATTATCAAAAATATCGATACCTGAAGATATCGGTACATATACAGTTGCGAACAACATTCAGTAAGACACGCAAATAAAAATAAATAAAGAATTTTACAGTTAACGACTTATTAACATTAATCATGCTTTATTGAGATTATGTTTTATGTTGAAATTGAAAAATATATACAAGGTGTACAACTAAAAGGGTTACAGATTATTATTTAAAAAAAACTAAGCAAAATATTAAATTGTTGTTTTCTTTAGAAATAATAGTCCGTAACAATTTTAGCTTCATACCTTGTATTATATACTGTTTATAAGATTATAAGATATATTGTTTATAAGATTAAGATGCGTAACACTACAAAAAAGCGTGATATCCGTACAAAATTACCTTTTTAAAAAAAAGGTAAAAAAGAGCGCCAAGTACACGCATAGTAGTGTATATGTATTATGTTGTTACCCTGTTATGTTGTTACCTCGAAAAAAAAACAAAGTGGTAGTATTATACCTCCAAATAGCTTTACCCTATACATACTGTTTATAAAATGCGTAATATACTACAAAAAGGCGTGATATCCGCACAAAATTACCTTTTTTAAAAAAAGGTAAAAAAAGACGCCAAATACACGTATAGTAGTGTAAAAAAACTTGGCGCTGTTAGACCTCGAAATTTTAAATAAATAAATAAATTTATTCTATACTTAATTATAAGCCGCATTATCCGCCGTCCGCGTCGTCACGCACACCCATATCATTCACTCCCACATCCACGCTGATAATCATTTAATATTACTCCCATCGCATTCTTCTCTGAATTATTTTTATTTACTGTTGTCCTTATTTATTTAAAATTTCGAGGTCTAACAGCGCCAAGTTTTTTTACAAGAAAAATTTATGTATTTTAATAAAATATTTTTATTTTGTACTGTTACCTTTGTAATTCTTTGTGATTAAATCTTTTATTCTATTGAAAAATACATATATAAACTTTATATTTAAATACAAATTGTATTCCCTCGTTGGATTAAATATTTTAATAAAATATTTGTATTTTGTACTGTTACCTCTGTAATTCTTTGTGACCATTAAAAAATATACATGTAAACTTTGTATTTAAATATCTTGTATTCCCTTGTTAAATTTAAATAAAATTTTTTAATCTTATAAAATTGTTATCATACATTCTTTTCTAATTGACACAATGTAAAGATTTTTCAAAGTAGTGCAACAATTATTTTTTGAGGCAATATACATGTTCTCTCTGTAATTGGCGCTCTAATTTAAAGAGATATCATTTCTTTTTTGTAATTGTAATAGATCACTTGAAACGCGACTCTTCTTTTTGATAAAATAACATAATTTTGTGACGTGTATCACTTGGGTTATAATTTTTCGGAAATAAAGATACTACTGCTTAGATTTTTTCGAGATTTTTCGAGATATAAAGATCTACCACTTGTTACTTAGGTTTTTTCGAGGTATAATACTACCACTTTCTTTTTTTTTAGGTAACAACATATACACTACTATACGTGTACTTGGCGTCTTTTTTTACCTTTTTTTAAAAAAGGTAATTTTGTGCGGATATCACGCCTTTTTGTAGTATATTACGCATTTTATAAACAGTATGTATAGGGTAAAGCTATTTAGAGGTATAATACTACCACTTTGTTTTTTTCGAGGTAACAACATAACAGGGTAACAACATAATACATATACACTACTATGCGTGTACTTGGCGCTCTTTTTTACCTTTTTTTGAAAACGGTTCGACAAAAAATTTGAAAAAAATCATGGAGGTATTTTTCAACTAATACTACCCAAGCAGCAAAGCAGGGCATCTTAACCAAACCAAAATCAGATTGCCCTAATTAAGTGAAGAATTACCAACTTTCGACATAAAAAATGTCTTAAAAATCAAATAGCGTTTGAAGTCTTAAGTACAGGTTGAAAATTACGTAGTTCAAACCTACAAAATGCCTTCAAAGTTTAATGACTTTAAAGTTATACATTAGGTTGTAAATGACTAAATTTTGATCAAAGGTATGCTTTCAAAGTCGATTCAACTTATAAGTCAAAATTAGACCCCCATTTGAAGGAAATGTGACCTGGTTGTATTACCTAATTTCAATTTCGTAGGCGATATGACTTAATTGGTCAGGATTACCTAATTTTTACCATATATAAGTCCTGTGTGTTTGACTTGACTAATAGGGAATATTTTAGGCGCGAAATAAACCTCGCGGCCGTACTACGAGTTAACTACAAAGTTGAGATTACCACGGAAAATGACCTATAAGGGAAATTAGTCCGAGTTTAGGTCGAAATGCCCAGCAAAATTGCCCTGAGAGTTAGTTATTGGTCTTGGACCTTAAATTATTGAAAGTTACCATAACCTATCTATAATTATTGTACGTATCGATTCCTGTTTGCTGATAAATAATTTTGTAAGACCTTTTGATAAATGAATAATTTGAGGTTAACGCCCGACACACACTAATATCTTCCTACTGTATTTTTCTCATTGTACAAGGCTTGCGATCGTTATGCTAGGAAACGCAAACACACGGGAATTAATTCGGCGCTCGTCACCCGGGGGGATGAGATTTTTCAAGAAGTTACAAAGTACAGAAGAAACTCTTTATATTGTAATAAATAAAATAATCGAGACGATTCGCGCGAGCAACAGCGAATTTGCGAGAAAGAGTCGTTACAGAACAAAACACGTTCGCACTCGACCGCGTCACACGGTGAACTCATGATCAATGTTTACGTTCGCGGCACAGCCGACCGGCATTTCTCGATATATCGATCCACAGATCTCGAAGCACGCCGTGTCTCGAAGTCGATCTTTGAAGTCAATTTAACTTATAAATAGGGAAATCAGACTTATTAGTCAAAATGCCTTATTGATCGACAAGACGATTTTAAAGTCAACGACTTTGAATTAAAAATGCCCTAATTAAGGAAATCTGCCCTCAAAATTTAGTATTTGGTTTTCACAGTAGAGAAATTCGACTTACAGGTCGAAATTCAGACGAAAACGTTAAATCAGCCATTATTATAAGAACCAGTATGTCTGCCATGATACATCAAAACGCTTTCTAAAATTATAGGCATTATAAAATAAATTATATTATATCTTTCAGAGTAACTAAGAATTGAAAAAAAATCTATTTTGCGATACTTTTCACGTTAGGTGCAAGATTAAAATATTTTTATTGTGCTAAATGCAAAAAATATTATTGTTAAATAATTAACGATTAATTAATAATTGCTTAAATTATTTATTTTTGACATCGCGTTGCTTTTAACGAAGTAAAATAAAATTCTGTACAGAAAATTTTCTTTCGCACTTATATTTCTGTTACATGTCACACGATATTCAGTTTCAAAACCGACGTAGTGGTGGACTCTATTAATATTTTACTCCGAGTTTCCATGGCTGGTTTGAACCATATGCTATGACTGTAGCATAGACCCGTCTTGGTAGAACTAATATGGAATATATATTTTTTCGTGATGTGCAGCGCTGCCATCTACTAGATGTCTTAAAGACAAAAGTTAGGTCGAAGAGAAGGCACAAATTGGTCAAAATTACCAAAATATTACCGATATTCGACCTTCTGATAGGTCCATTTCACCGAATCAGACTATGACTTATAAGGCGAAATGCCTTGCATTACCTAATTTCAACCGTAAAATTACTTCCACTTTATTCCCCACTTACCTTCTTTCGACGTCGATTCGACGTAAGTTGGGCTTGGTCGAACAGACTTTTGAACCTATCAGAAGGTCGAATAAACGTAATTTCGCCCTATTTTGCTGCTTGGGTATAACATAAAAAATTTTCAAAAAAATCGGAGATGCAAAACCCAAATGGTGTCCGATTTGGCGCGGTACGTCTTATATATATCTTCCATCGCGTAAATTCTACAAATGAACTTTGCTGGAAAAATACATGTGATATAAAAGGCACAAAAGAAATTTATGCAAAATTATTCTTAGTACAAAGTAATCGGAGCACGACCCTGGAGACATCCCGTGTCCGCGATATCGTCATCGTGGACGAGGCTCCGGGCCCAGAGAAAAAATAATCGTATTATACAAACGATAGACCCCCGATATTGTCTTACAAAATGTATGTGTATCTATCCCTATAGCTTCTTCTCCTCTCTATATTATAATGAAAGGAACGTATCCTACTGAAAAAGGCCCGTTTAGCGAAATAGGAAGCCGATGCCAGCTAGTCTCACGCGAAAAGCGAACGTCGAATTTATAACACAATGGCTGTGTTCGGGAAGCGCGCTATTAGCGCTATTGCATCATTCTATCTTTATCGCTTCATCAGGTGTAAAACAAGGATAAAATAAGCAAATAGCACTAATAGCGTCTTCCCGAACGCACCTAATAATAAATTAATATTTAGCATCTCTATCGAATTTCTATCAAAAAACGAGACAGGTCACTTTTTTATTTTCTAAGAGAATTCAATCACTCTCTCTAACCGAATTTCACTAATATTTAAACGTCAGAAACGCACGTGGTCCGAGTTAGCACAGGTCCGACAGATTTCTTTCTATAGACGGCATAGTTGCCAAAATATATTTCATGAAAAGAAAATTAATCTACAAAAATCAAATAATATTATGAGCATTGCACAAAAAAATATACACGAAGAATGTATTTTGAGAATCAGAAAGATTAAAAAAATGCGACAAAGTTTTTTCCCTCCGGATGAAATTTCAACGTGCACTTCTAAGGTCAACGCGCATCCTTTGCTAAACGAATGAATTCATACACGTTTTGCAGCCAGATTTTTATTGACGTGATACAGACGGGTGTACATCTGAGCCTCAATAAAGCGCAAGTTTAATCGTAAATCAGTTATGCGAAAGATCTTAGATCTTATACTTGTCAATAAAGTTATAAAATCCGCAAATAATGCGAAAATTTGCGCAGTCCCTCGTGATCGAATATAAATGGATCGCGTCGCTTCGCTAATGATCGGATAAACATTTTTTAAAAAACGCAACAAAGTATTTGCTCCACGAAATAAGCTCGCACAAATCGCATCTGACAAAACTGAAATTTAACAATTATATGTAAAATCATAAAGCTATAAATTAGTTTTTGTTTTTAACAAGAGAAGTTGAGACACGTAGCGATAAAATTGAATGAATTTCCAACACGATAAAGATAAGTTTAATAATTTTCTTCTACGGTTTTCGTTTCTTTTTTAAAAAATAAAGATGTTAAAAAAAATCAAAATAAAGTAATATGTAACAAAAGTTTCTCTTGGTGTAAATTTTTAAAAGGAGAAAGCAAGTTTGAAAGAATAATATGATGAATCAACATTCTCTGAATACATATAGAAACCATTCAATTTTTTCCCGACGCGTTGTGGAAAATATGACGGCTCCGTATAATCGTTAATTACCGCTAACGAACCGTCGTAAGCAAATTCCTCGAAACGTTCGCTACAAAAGAAAACGAAAACAATTTTGGGACAAGAACGGAAGCGTTCGTTTGATCGCCATCGTCTTCGTTTCTAAGCCGAAAAGATGTACGTACTCCACTAAGATAAATTATAATTATTCTTGATATCAGCATTCGCGGCACCCTAAAGTCCCGATGGATAAAAACTAAATACTTAGTAGCATCCGAGTTTGATTTAGTCGGGCAACGTGAACACAGTTACACGTGTGCCCGTCTCTGTGAAAAAAAAAAAAACGCGACGATCACCTTCTTTCTTTCTTTTCAAGTACTCTGTATACTTGTAAACTATAAATGTATAAAAACGATTAGGTACTCGCCGCGATGAAAAGAAAGTAACACAATACAATTTCTTTATGATTCTCGAAATCAAATCTGTTTGGATTTCTAAGCACAAGGAAAAACATCTCTTTTGCTTATGTATTATTCGACAAAGAAATGATACTCTTCATGGAGTGCAGTAACGGCTGTCGCATACTAACAATGGAAACGAAGACGAGAGCGATAACGGATAAAAGATTGAAAAGCGCACTCGGAAGGGAAATGAAAGCACCGCGAGTTTCCTCTTCTCGACGGTCCTTCGACTTTATTCGCGAGGCAACGATACTTTACGCAAATATCCAGTATTCTGTATACAATCATAATTTATAGCTAATCATCCGTCGACGAAACATATCGCTCGCGTTAAAACAGCCGCTTCGGCGTAAACTGCACACGTTATGCAGTTATATATAGATAATTAACAAACTGAATAAAAATCTTAATTATTAATATCATTATGTTATAATAATTCAGATTTTTATTCAGTTTGTTATCTAGACTGTTCATCAGCTGCGTTACCCTCTACTCTGATTCTAAGACTGAGTGTATATTTTTCTATATAAAGACAGAATAAAATTAGTTATATAAATCAATACTATATAAATTTAATATTTATTGCATTTGTTATAGAAGTTATTGTTTTATTCCATCAAGAATGAATCGATAGATCCTTTGAAATAGTTTTACATCATTCATTTACATTACAAGAAAAAAATTATTTGAGGTGCAAGAGATGCAGTAAATTGCCAAGTCTAATAAGTACCCGCGTCAATATATACTATGTATACTAATTCACATTCTCAATTGTGCTACTGTTATTATTTGTCATCAGACAATTATAAACATACACATAATAATTAAATAGATATTATATATATATACGCATGTGTGCATAAGAATATATGTAATTTATAAAAAGCGGGTGCTTATCAGCCTTGATACGTTACTGCCTTCTGCTACGCGGACGGCCAGAAAGCATTTTCAGGTTCAGGCCGTATTGCTAAGGGTGCGTTCGGGAAGACGCTATTAGCGCTATTTAGCGCTATAAGCTGTTCGCGAAACTAGATGGTAGCGCAGCAAACGCTACTATGACGTCACTCATGAAGAATCCAAGACGCGGCAACGCCGCGCGGCGTTGCCGCGTCTATAGCATATGTCTCTCCACCGTGCGTCCGTGTGAGCAATTCAGTGGTGTGTGTACGTGTACGGACATACACCACTTCATAGAACCTGAAATTAGTTGGTAACACTGAAACCGGAGTTTCGCGTTGTCACCACGCGAGGTCTCCAATATCAGTTCGGCCTTTGCTTTTAGTTGACAGAGTTGACATTACCGACGTCGAGGAAGTTCGGCCTTAGCTTTAGCATCCCCTTAATATACCTGAACAAATTATGCAAATTGTATTTATTTTTATAATGTTGGCCGGTTTTATTTGTAAAATAAACAATAATCAGACTTCAATTCATACTGCAGTATATTATTATAAAATGAATGATAAAGTCGTCATTATATTACAGTTTTGTAGCCATCATTTCAGACGATTTTACTCATAATACGGTAGCAGTGTACGCTTTTTAACAAGTATATTAATAGAGAACTTAAAACAAAATTAAGGATATTCCTGTTAAAAAATTATCTATTTTAGGATGCAAGTACTATATATCCGTGAATTGTATGCCTTATCTGTATTTTTACGCATATTATACAATAATGAGACACGCGGGTCATCATAGACATATATATTTATTTAAAAGAAGTAAGCTTTTTAATATTTTAAAGCACGAAAAATATTGACTATTTCTGAAATAGAAGACTTATACTATAGTACTTGCATTTATAAGAAGTATAAGAAAAAATGTATTGAATGGCCGATTTTACTGTCTGCCTGTGAAAGATAGAAAATAATTAATAATTAACATGGTTAATAAATAGCGATTGTGAGATGATCTAGCCTAGTGGAAAAATCCGATGCAAAATTACGAAATTTATAAATAATATACCTTTTGCAAGAAACATAATATATTCAAGTAGATTTAAATAAAAATGACGTATATTTTTTGTCATAATTATATAATCCGTAGTGACGTAAAACCATTAATGACATTATTGTAATCCCGATGAAAATCAAGAGACCACGGTAGTGTCTCGCGCCAAGTACACGCGGAGCGAGACCGACCGTGACTCTTTTACGCGACGCGACAGGTTGCGAGTACCCGAGATGTTGAGATCTCGATAACGAGTGAACGGATCAAGTTCTAAGTAGGATTGATCGATAGCTTGGGGTCCAATTAGGGGGGTGGGGGTTTCTCTTATAATATTCCGCTACGTGCCCTACGAGCGGAGATATTGCGACGCAAAGTCCAAATGTGAAAATTTTTTATTAAGATACTTCCTCCTCCTCCTCCTCCTAACGCCGATGTCTTATATGATGACGTCATAATCAGAAACGTCACTTTCACTTTTTCGACACTGGCGGCTAGCGGCGTTAGTATCGCAGTGCAGTGCAGTGTAGACAGTGCGTTCGTTTAGCGCGCTGTCAGTCAGAGAGTTCCACTGATCTCTATATAACAGTTATAACACTGGATGGCATATGCTATGGAAAACCTTGTTACGAGTTGAAAACCAGGCAGCCATGATTGATGAGGTAAAATATGCTAATATGGCGGCGTCTACTGTTGGAGTTCAGTGCTGTTTCGGGTTGTATTAAGAGAGATATGAGTTAAATATTGTCTGTATCGTTGTGGTTTACAAAAAATACGTTTTGAAAATGGTATCATCCTGTGTTTTTTGTGGCTCTAAACAAGGGACCGAAAGTAGAACACTTCATAAGTAAGTATACAAGTCATATACTCATGTTTATGTCTTATAGGTTATTTCCTTTTTGTCATTCTTTTTTGTATTTTATTTAATTTCTTTCCAAAAATTTTGATATTGTAAAATAATATTTTTTGTAAAGGTTTCCTTTGAAAGATAAGGAAATTTTGCAATCATGGTTGCAACAGATGATGGGTCTGGGACCAAACTTTATACCGACAAAGCATTTAAGATTATGTTCGGATCATTTCGAAGAAAAATCTTTTCAAGAAGGTACAAATAAGAAATGCCTACGCATTGCAAGTATTCCAATAATATTTGGAGAGTACAAATCAGTTTGTGCTTACTGTCATGCAGTGAAAAGACAGGATAAAAAAAGATCATTCCACAAGTAATAAGAATTATTTATGCAAATAATCACTTATTTTAAGTGCAAGAAAAATCTGTAATTGTAGTGTTTATCTCGAAATATTTGTATTTGAACTTTAAAATACTTTTTAAACACATTTCCCTCAAATAATCCCAAATTACTGGAGAAATGGGTAGCGACAATGAAGTTGCAAGATTTCATTCCAAATGAGAAAAGTTTGCTGTGTAGTTACCATTTTGATGAAAAATGTTTACGATCATCAGGTCGTGGTTTAGTTCTTAAAGCAAATGCAGTGCCAACTTTGTTTTCATCTGCAGATAGCGGAGGTATGATAATGTATTATATTTATAAATTGTTTCAGTTGTAATATATATATATTATTTAGTTTTATTAATATTGCTGTGCATTAAAATAACTTTTTAGTAAAATAAATAAATAAATGCACTTTGTATACAGAAATATATACATTTGTAGGAACCTCTATTTCAGGAGAATTGCAAGAGAATATAAGCAATTCATCTGATGTAGTGGTATATAATATTAATGATAATCAATCGTATCAAGCGTATTTCGTCAGAATTTTCCACATCTCCTTCCAAAATTCAAAGAAGTAGCAGTCCTTTTACTAGCACATCAATGCATTCAGAGAGAGAAGCTGTGATGGATTGTTCCTCAGGTATAAATGATTTTAGTGTATATATAAGAAGTTAATGTGCAGAAAATCTAGTAATTTAAAGTCTGATAACAAATTTTTCGGAATGTTGACAGTCGAACACTGCGAGGAAAATGTAGCACTTTCTACGAGTTTAGCTGTTAAAGAAGGAAACAGTCCAGTTCGCAGCAGGACACCACAAACACCACGAAGTATTAGGAAACGAATTCTTTACACAAAGCATGATCATCAGTATGAAGCATCTCCAAAGACGATGAGGAAAAAGTATATTCAGCAAAAGAAGAAAACACAAGATTTTGTTGGATGGAGCGCTTTGAAACCATTAGATGGCGTTATCTGCACTATGACTTGAGACCGACCGTGGCGTTACAGAAAATCATCGCTATCGTCGTCGTCGTGTCTTGTAATCCGATACAACCAGCAACGTTTCTTTTATACGAGATTCTCTCAATATATATACTTGAGTTATATAAAGCAATTTTCATACGCAATAAACTATTTGTATTACTCAGAAGCTGTGTGAGTAAAAGATCCCTGCGCTTCAGGTTATGGGCCCAGGCTTGTGAAAATTGCCGCGAAACGTGAGAATTGAGGTTAACTCTTTTTGTTCTACGAGTGACTCTTTTCGTGAGGATGATCTGACTTTTAACGAAGAACTCATTGTCAGACTTCCTCTGTTGTCAAAAGCGACCTATCTGCGATGGCGCTACGAAGTAGAGTCGGCACTTCAGGCTATTGGAGCTATCGAAGTGGTCGACGGCACGGAATTATGCCCGACAGATGACGAAAACGAAAAGAAAAAGCAGTGGCGTAAGATTGACGGCCGCGCACGACGAGTATTAACCAATGGATTATCTGACGACGATCACACAGCGATACGCGATTGCAAAACGGCTAAGGAAGTACTCGAGAAGATAGTGTCTCTCTACGAGTCGACGGCTGGTGAAAATAAATATTTGTTGTCGCAAAAACTGCATCAATTAAAATTCGAGGATGGTCAAACAGTAGCCAGTTATTGTTCTCAGCTGATTGTGCTTGTACAGCGTCTTAAAACGGCTGGAGAAAAGGTTTCAGACACGGCCATGGTCTCGAAATTAATTACTGATTTGCCAGCAAAATTTGATAACTTCCGACAAGCCTATTTAATTCAAGCAGCGAGTGGCGTGACAGTGACCTTCGAAAGGTTACGAAATCAGTTGCAACTGGTGGAGGCAAGCTTCGGGAACGAGAAGACAAACGCCGCAGATTCAGGAAACGCGCTTGTTGCTAACCGCTCGAAAGGCGATGCTAGCGGTGGTAAACAGAAGAAAGAAACTCGTAAATGTCATCACTGCAAGAAAATTGGACATCTTAAACGTGACTGCCGTAAGTTAAAATCCGAACAATCTGCTCAAGCTCAACAAGCAACATCGGCGGAAAGCAGTTCATTTTTATACGCGGCTGGTGATTGCATGGCTGCCAACACAAGTGATTTATGGCTCGCTGACAGTGGCGCCAGTCACCACATGACTGCTCGCAAGGATTGGTTTAAGACATTTGAGCCAATCACGGACGATTCTATGGCCATCATTGTAGGAAATGAAGAGGTTGTGTACGCCAGAGGTCACGGTACAATTATAGTCAAGGTGAGAGTTAATAATAAACAGTTAACACATACATTAACAAATGTGTTATTTGTTCCAAAAATTGCGAAAAATCTATTTAGTCTTGGTGCAGCTGCCAACATGGATGTAAGTGTAAAATTAGACAAAAATAATTTGCAGCTAATTAGAAATGGAAATATAATTGCAACAGGTATTAAGATTTCTAATCAACTTTACAAAATAAATTTTGAAGTTGTACCAAATTTAGCAACTGCGAATTATGCATCGAACGAAACCTCGATACACACCTGGCATGCTCGATTATTTGGCCATGCCAGCTACAAGACCATTGAACAGTTGGCGAAGGGATCAGCGGTCAACGGCATGAAGGTAACATCAACTGACACTCGTGACGATGCTCGTGCGAGAGCAGAATGTGAGGGCTGTATCTTTGGGAAGATGTCACGGCATCCGTTCAAGCCGTGCACGTCGCGTGCAGCACGTCCTGGTGAGCTTATTCATTTCGACATATGCGGTCCAATGAGTGTGTCATCTTATGGTAATGCAAGATATCTAATAATTTTCACTGACGACTGCAGTGGTTGTGTATTTACGTCACCGATGAAAACGAAAGATGAAGTCTATGAAAAACTTCAAGATTTGATTACAGAAGCTAATGTTGCAAGTCACAAAATTGTTCGCGTACGTTCAGACAATGCAAAGGAATTCAACAGCGACCAAATGAAGAAGATATTGCGTAAGCATTCAATTATGCACGAATTCTCAACTCCGTACGTACCTCAACAAAATGGACGCGCCGAACGTCAAAACAGAACTGTAATCGAAATGGCTCGATCGATGCTAGGAGCAGCGGATCTTCCACTTGAACTCTGGGGTGAGGCAACAAGAACTGCCGGCTATATTTGAAATCGTATCCACTTGATCGTTTAAATGGCAAAACTCCGTATGAAGTATGGACTGGACGCAAACCGAATGTCGAACATTTACGTGTGTATGGAAGTCGTACGTTCATGTTACTCGATGAATCCAAGAGGACGAAAATGGAGAAAAAGTGCCGAGAAATGGTACTTGTCGGCTACGAATCTGGAAGCCATGCCTATCGTCTGTGGGAAAAAGGTACTCGACGAGTGGTTGTATCTCGTGATGTTCGAATAATCGAACCGACGCCAAAATTAGTCTCAAGCGTTGAAACACCGAGTGAAGACAATGATCATTCTGAACAAGTGGACAACAGCACTGAGCAAGTAAAGTCTGGTTCACCGACCATAGTCAAGGAGAACACGGATGAAGATTCGATCGCGACACGTACTCGAGGACAAGTAAAATTAAAATCAGAAGACAACGTTGCTAATCGTACTCGTTCTCACACATCAAGTCTAATTGCAATCGGATTTATTGCCAAAATTCAACTGCCAAACACCATTGAAGATGCAAGAGCCGCACCTGATGCTAAACAGTGGGAGAATGCTATGACAGAAGAAATTAAATCGCTATCAGACAACAACACGTGGACATTGGTTGAGTGCCCACCAGACCGGAAGCCGATAGCAAATAAATGGGTGTTTAGAATAAAAACACATCCTGACGGTTCTGTTGAGCGTTACAAAGCCCGATTAGTTGTGAAAGGATGTTCGCAGAAGCCTGGGATCGACTTCAAGGAGACATTTGCTCCAGTGGCTAGGTTTGAGTCTGTGCGGATATTAATTTCAATTGCAGCCGTAAATGATTATGAAATTCAGCAACTAGACGTAAAAACTGCGTTTCTTAATGGTGACCTCAATGAAGAAATCTTCATGGAACAACCCGAAGGATTCGACGATGGAAGCGGACGAGTATGTCGACTTAATAAGAGTCTTTATGGCCTCAAACAGGCACCCAAACAATGGAATGAAAAAGTCGACGGATTCATGAAAGATTTTGGATTGTCTCCAACAACGGCTGATCCATGTGTCTACTCGACTGAAGATGGCGCTCTTATGGTTGCACTGTATGTTGATGACGGCCTGGTTATTGGTCGGTCAAAATCAAGAATCAATAAGTTACTCACTGCAATGGCAATGAAATTTGAGATCAAGAGTTCTGATGCAAATTGTTACTTGGGCATCCAGATCAAGAGGGATTGTGATTCGAAGAGGATTCAATTGTCACAGGCAGCTTATACACGCTCAGTTCTTGAGAAATTTCAACATTTAGAATGCAACGCAGTCTCAGTACCAGCAGATATACATACAAAGTTGATTAAAAATTCAGAACAGAATTTAAAGAAATTTCCTTATCGTGAGTTGATAGGCTCATTAATGTACCTTGCTACTGGTACTCGTCCTGACATTTCATATGTAATCAGTGCATTGAGCCAATTTTTAGACAACCCCTCAAACATGCATTGGAATGCTGCAAAGCGTGTACTCAAATACCTGAAAGGTACAGTGGAAACTGGTATAAATTTCGAGTCAACGAAGGAGAAAAATCAACTTGTGGCCTACTCCGACGCGGATTTTGCTTCCTGTACTGATACGCGCAAAAGCATAAGTGGCGTAGTAGTTATGCTCAATGGCGGTCCTGTTATTTGGTTCAGTCGGAAACAGAGTGTGATTGCTGATTCAACTACACATGCCGAATATATAGCGGCTTATGATGCTACACGCGAGGTAATCTGGGCTCGAAAATTGATGGACAACATTGAACAAAGAAAAGACACTAGCGTAAGAATATTAAGAATAAAGAACCAGGCATATCTAAAGAAAAGTATCCAGCAGCTCTTAGGTCGTTTGCAATGACTCTCCATTTTTATTCTCCCAAAGCATACGGATTTGTTAGGCAAAAATTTTGCAAGGCTTTGCCACACCCTAGTACCCTTTGTTCTTGGTATTCTACAATCAATGGTGCACCTGGCTTTACTTCCGAAAGTTTTGACGCTTTAAAACAAAAAGTTGCAGCATCAAAAAAGTCTAACAAAAAAGTTCTGGTAGCTTTTATGTTGGATGAAATATCTACTCAAAAATCATTGCAAAAACTTTCTAATAAAAAAACTTATGGATGTGTGGATTTCGGTACTGAAATGGAACCAAATCAAACTACTGCTCCGTTAGCAAAAGATGCATTGGTTATGATGGTTGTGAGCTTAGATGAGTCGTGGAAAATTCCTTTAGGATATTTTTTAATTAATGGAATCAATTCTGCTACAAATTCGAGACTTATCAGAAAAGCTTTAATTCGCCTTCATGAAATTGAAGTCGATGTTATTTCCTTAACATTAGATGGTCCACCAGAGCACTTCGCAACAATGCGCACTCTTGGTGCGTCTTTTGATTTGTTAGATTTGAAACCTTTTTTTTCGCATCCGTCCACTCAAAAAAAAATTTATGTCATTTTTTACGCTTGTCACATGCTTAAACTTACAAGAAATAATTTAGGAGATTTACAAATTTTAAAAGATGCTGAAAAAAACTCTATTGAATGGAGATTTATCAAGGCTCTAGCTCAATTACAGGAAAAAGAAGGATTGAGAGCTGGGAACAAATTGAGAATAGCACATATCCATTATTGGAAGATGAAAATGAAAGTCGCTTTGGCTGCTCAAACTCTTAGTGACAGTGTTGCAGATTCAATTGAATTTTGTGATAAATACCTACATTTAAAGGAATTCAGAGGATCTGAGGCAACTGTGAGGTTTATTAAGTGCATTAATAGAATCTTTGACTTTGTAAATTCACGTAATCCCTTTGCTAAGGGGTTTAAAGCTCCTTTGAGAAAATGCAACGAGGAATTTTGGCGACCGTCGATTTTATCAAACGTTGAATATATGCAAGGCATCACGGACGTTGCTGGTACTCCAATAATCCGTACGAAAAGATATGTTGGTTTCACAGGGTTTATTACAGCGATATTATCCATGATAACAATTTTTGACACTTACGTCAAACCTAAAACTTCTCAGCTGAAATATTTATTAACTTACAAATTCAGTCAGGATCATCTAGAACTGTTCTTTTGTGCTATTAGAAGTCGCGGTGGTTAGTGCTCAAATCCGAGCGCCAACCAATTCATGTCAGCTTACAAAAGACTTTTAATTTATCATCAGGTTCAGGCCGTCAATGGAAATGTAGAAGCAATGGATTCCACGAGTATTTTAACAGTAACTTCTACACGTAAAAAAAAATTGATTTGTATGATCCAACCGTTTTCGACAAAGTTGCTAATATCAGAGTAGAAAAAAAATATGATTTAGAGAATTATATAACAAAGAGAATGAAACAGAGGAACATTTTTTAAAAGAATTTGATGACTCTATGATCACTCTGCCTGGAACTCTCAACTTTCTCAAAAGCATGTGTAAGTTTCATTGCCGGTTGGGTTGTGAAAAAATTAATAATTAATTAATTATTAATTAAGAGTTACCTTATAGCCATTCCTTTCACATGCGTGAAATAGTTCTCCCGCTTTTGGGAAACTGGCGGAATAGTGAAAGCCCCGCAAGCGATCACGAATCAAACTTCCTTCCGTATCAAGACATGTAATGGGCGACTCCCCGAAAATGGCGACTTCCGTCCTTCTCATAAACTTCGTCCTTCGTTCTATCTCCGTGGTCGTCCTTTTCAATTATTCTAGCCTCGTAATGAAATCATCACACCTTTGTACACTCCCTGCAGATATCGGCGGCAGGTCTCAGAATTTCGGATAACTATAATATACAGCAAATAACTCAGGATAGCTCGAACACGTTTGACCACGATGGACGAATGATGTCGAATGCTCTCTTTTCTTTCTCGTCTCTTGTTTTCGCACGCACGTGTATGTACATATACGTATGTACATACATACATAATGTATATATCGAATCTTATGGAAAAAGTGGCAATCACTGTTTTTATGCTTTCCAATATCTTATGCAATAATAAAATAATAAAATACAATAATTTAACACTAAATTAGCAATTGATATACATATGTTTCATAAAAGCAATTGTTTCCTTCTTGGCATTGTAAACTGAAGTAAATAAATGATTCTATTCTATATATTCATAAAAACACTCGTTTATCTTTGTTTGTTAATGATTCATAAAATATTCTTATACGCGGTACTTCGGAGAAGCGACATAAAGACTCGCGCATCAAATGTAGTGTGACTGTGAATGAGCCGGCATTAAGAATTAATAAGATACTTTTTTTTTTATTCAGATAAAAGAAGGACCATGGGGAGAGCCCATATGGTCTACATACATGAAGCGGAACTAGTTGTAACGCAACTCCATACATTAAGGTCGTTTACATGAATGCCTCAATAGAGGCGTCCCAATCGCAATTCACATTTAACTAATAATAGAGCATATACTAAAGTAATTATTTCGCAAGGGAATGTCGACCCATAGGGGGCAAGACATCCACGCATCCGCGCGCACAACCCCTAAAAAATTGGAAAGAAGTCCCCTCCTTAACTAAACAAAAAATCCTAAACATTATGTCACAGCCCGCAACTATTATCTAAACTTAAGAATTTGGAATCTATTAAAATACACTAAGGAATATGATAATTGTTAAAACTAAAGGCTAAGGTACATCTAGATATAAAAACTCTAAACCTTTTTTTTTCAAACCTTTTAAAGAACTAAAAATTATATATAACTAGAAGAAAATACAAATAAAATAAAATAAAAAAGAATTATAAAAGCATTTCTTGCATTTGCACAAATTATTTCTATTCATATCTACGAACTAAAATATACGACTAAGTATGTGACCACTTGTACATCAACTCAAGTTAAGCAGAGCACACCTTGACGGCGCATAATTAACGGATCATAAACCGGGTATAGAGCTGCCTACCAAAGCGTAGGAAATGAGGATTTGTATCAAATGAAAATCGGCAATGAGCATATGAACTCCTCTAAAATGAATGCTACCTCCGGTGAGGGGATTTGAAGTAAAAACTCCAATAAAAAGGGGCCGTATCCAAACAACTTGGATAGGGCCTTTACCAAAATCTCGCGTTGTTTGTCATACTGAAAACAAGACCAGAAAACGTGCTCAGGGGTCTCCAGTTCCCCACAATATGGACAGTCCGGGGAGTCCACGATGAGGAACCTAAACAGGCTGTCCCGGAGAGATGTATGACCGCATCTCAAACGATTAATAGTTGTGAATGCTCTTCTTTTCATAATCATTCCATCAAACCACGCCGTCCTACAGTTGAAGTTATCGTGAAGACTGAGAAAAATCTGGACCCTCTAAAGATCCTCTTCCCATAACCCCACTCAATTGACTTTTTGAAGGTTTCATTTTTCCATAACCGCTTTAATTCTCTATGAGGGATTTCACTAAAGTCTCCCCGGGGATCGTCACAGGCCGCCTTGGCAATCCTATCTGCAAACTCGTTTCCCTTTATACCTCTATGCGAGGGAATCCAAACTAAATTTATATTCCAATTTTTCTTTCTGAATTCAACCAAAAGATTTCTTATTTCTAAGATCAAAAAAGAAGCCCGAGAGGGTTTATAACTAGAAGAGATAGCAAGTAGGTTGGACAACGAGTCGGAGAAAATAAAAGCTTTAGACCACTCCTGCTCCTCACAGTTCTGAAGAGCCTTTAAGATAGCCATTGATTCCACTGTAAAGGAGGACAAGAAACCAAGAGCGGACGACCTAAAGAGTATGGTATCGGAATCTAGGACAACGGAGAAACCAGCAGAGTCCCGCCCTCCTTCTTTATAATAGAACCGTCTGTAAGGCCCGAATTCATAGTCGTTTCTCAAATCTTAAATCTCGTTTCCAATCTCAAATTTCAGTTTTCAGCTCTCGAATCTTCAACCTCAAATTTCAGTGCTAGTGGCTAATCATTAAATT